>NC_092040.1:38899957-39019957 GCF_003086295.3 Arachis hypogaea
ATTGAGCAATATTGATTATTTGAGAAAAAGTTATGCATAGACTCTTGGGGATGCACGTCGAGGGATAGTCTAAGGTTTTCGGACTTGTCAGGTTGGCTGGATAACTGACAGATAAGCCTCATCAACCATAGAATAGGTATGCAACATATGCATACTACTTGAATTACTTGTTTGTGCATTAACCGAGTGTGCCTAAGTGTACTTGCCATGCTAAGTGTATATTTGTTACCTGCAGTGTTTGTAACTTTCTTGTGCTTGCCTTTATTTGTTTATTTGTCTGTGAAACGCTAACGGAGATGGAGGTAGGGAGAAATGGCAGTATGGGACTTAGATTTAAGGTTAAGTTAAGTTAGGCCTAGATACTCTTAGAAAACTACCTTTTATGGCTTCTGTTTAATACTTTAAGCTCTATAATCTGAGTGCCGGCATTCTAGGATTGTCTCTGGCATTTCCAGGGCCTTATATATTATGTGTGTGGCACCTTTACCATACTGAGAACCTCCGGTTCTCATTCCATACTATGTTGTTGTTTTTCAGATGCAGGTCGAAAGGCATCTCGTTAGGTATCTGGACTCCTAAAGCGAAGTGGTTATTGGGTTATTTTGTTGTACAGTGATGTATATATATGTACTTAGCTTTCTCTCCGCATAACTTGTTCTTTTTTATCCTCTTAGAGGTTTATGGAGAGGCAGGATTTTGTTTATATACATTTGGGTTTTGGATATGTATATATACGTGTAAATATTCTCTGATCAGCCTTGACTTTGCGCGCTGAGTTAGGAGCTTGTTATTTTGTATCTTTGGCTTTCTATTCCTACTTTTATTATCTTATGTTTGATAGTTATAGTTTTCTTCACATGCAAGTTATTTCATTTCCGGAGCGTTGCGCTTTTCGTTTCGCGATTTTGTTATACCCATTTTTCAGGACTCCTAGTTTATTGTATTCTTTCTGCTATTATATGTATGTATTTTAATTTTAGAAGTTGTAGCACCTCGCCACCTTTGTTTTACATCCTAGGTGTAATACTCTGTGTGGTAGGGTGTTACATTATGGTATCAGAGCAGTTCGTTCCTGTAGAGCCTGAGAGATGGACTGATTATGGTTCTGTGCATACTCTGTGTGTGACTATGTGCTACCTAAGATATCCGACTGGTATGTGTAGCATACATGTTCGTGAGCATGAATTTGTGACTTTAAAGCATTAAACTTGAGATATTGAGACTGATCACCTTAATATCAATTGTTTGGTGTGAATAGGGACCAAATGTCATCTCGCAGATCCGAGCGAGATGCCCAGAGGGAAAATCTTAGGACCAAACCGATGCAAGGACCTCGAGATGGGAGCTCGGGTGCTGGTACAAGCAATGTAGGTCAATACTACAGGTCTATGACCCTTACTGATTTCCTCAAGAGTGGTCCACCTTAGTTTAATGGAAATGCCAATGCATTGGAGGCTGATCCATGGTTTTGAGACGTAGAGAGATTTTTGTACACTCAGCACGTTCCTGAAGTACAGTCAGTGGAAATGGTGACCTACATGTTGGAGGGAGATGCTCAGAAATGGTGCCAGGAGTTATGTCATACCTTGCAGATAGAGTTAACAGATGTTCCTTAGAATAGATTCAAGACAAAAATTTTACGGAAAATATTTCTTGCATGCACTTCGCACTGCAAAGGAGTTGGAGTTAATGTAGCTGAAGCAAAAGAATATGTTTGTTGCTGACTATACCTGTGAATTTGACAACCTGTGCCATCTCTCAAGAGTTTGTCAAGGAGATCTAGCCGACTATGAGGAGTGAAAGTGTGCTCAGTATGAGAAAGGACTTAGGAGGGACATATTTAACTACGTGTATCCGCAAAGGTTAACGAATTTCACCAAATTGGTTAAGAAAAGTTAATTCGTAGAAAATTACTCTATTAAATGGGCGATGCTACAGGAAGGTTTTGGAGAGACAGCTCCAGACGAGCCGCCTAGGGCCGGGTTAGATGAATGCTACAAGTGTAGAAAGCCGGGGCATATGGCTCGAGACTGTTTACACAGAAAATGCCGGGATGCAGCCGAATTCGATTCTCAGACCCGAGGTAATCATAAACTAGCAGTTGAATTTCGAACTTCCTTGCATAGGATTAATATGTGATATTCATTCTTAATATATGATGCACATTGATAATTGTAAAGCCCAAGTCGATGATTGGTCAAAGGCTATTAGTTGTTAAGACGGAGTAATATTTAGTTAACTTAGAAGGGTGGATCAATTTGGGGGGATGTTAGATTTAAAATATATAAGTGTTAGATATGAAGATATTCCAAAAACTGCTTTCAGGATACGTTATGATCATTATGAGTATACGGTGATGTCTTTTAGGTTAACTAATACTCCAGCAGTATTTACAAATTATATGAATAGGATTTTTCGGCTGTACCTGGATAAGTTTGTTATTGTCTTTATTGATGATATTCTTCTTTACTCTAAGACTGAGGAGGAGCATGCTGATCACTTGCGAACTGTGCTACAAATTTTGAGAAATAGGAAGTTATACGCTAAGTTATCTAAATGCGAGTTCTGGAAGAGTGAGGTGAAGTTTCTTGGTCACACATAGTGAGCAAGCATGAAATAGCTATGGATCCTACTAAGGTGGAAGTTGTAATGAAATGGGTGCGACCAACTTCAGTAACAGAGATCCGAAGTTTCCTAGGTCTGGCAGGGTATTATCGCAGATTCATTAAGGGATTTTCACAGCTCGCCTTACTTTTAACTAAGTTGACTAGGAAGGATACGCCTTTTATCTGGACTCCGGAGTGTGAAGAGAGTTTTGAAGCATTGAAGCACAGGTTGACTACTACACCCGTGTTGGTATTTCCTGAACCAAGTGAACCGTTTGAAGTGTACTGTGATACATCATTAAAGGGTTTAGGATGTGTTCTGATGCAGCACCGGAATGTTGTAGTATATGCCTCACGGCAATTAAGGTCGCACGAGATGAACTATCTGACACATGATTTAGAACTTGCTGCTGTTGTGTTTGCTCTAAAGATCTGACGGCACTATCTCTATGGTGTTAAGTTACATATCTTCTCAGACTATAAGAGTTTGAAGTATCTCTTTGAGTAGAAAGAGTTGAATATGCGTCAGAGGAGGTGGATGCAGCTTCTGAAGGATTATGATTTTGAATTGAATTATCATCCAGGAAAAGCAAACGTTGTGGCAGACGCCTTGAGTCAGAAGTCTTTATATGCAGTTTGGATGATATTGCGAGAAGAAGTGTTATTAAAGTCATATCAAGGTTTGAAACTGGGAGTTAGGAAAGAATTTAGAATTCTGTGTTTGAATCAGTTGCAAATTTCAAGTGATTTTAAATCAGAACTTCTGAAGGCTTATCAAGATGGTGAAGCATTACGTAAGTCGGAGATCTGTGAAAGAGTATCTTGAAGAAAGCTCATAAAAGCGGGTTTTCAATTAATCCAAGAAGCACTAAAACATACCAAGATCTGAAAGTGATGTTCTGGTGGCCAAGGATAAAGAATAATATGGCATTGCATGTATCTAAATGTTTAAACGTGTCAGAAGGTTAAGATTGAGCATCAGAGACCATGAGGAACCTTCAAGCCTTTAGAGATTCCACAATGGAAATGGGAGAGTATCGCAATGAATTTTGTGACAGGTTTACCTGGGACTCAGACTGGTTGTAACGCTATTTGGGTGGTTGTGAACCGACTGACAAAATCAGCTCACTTTCTCCCCATCCAAATAAGTTACACAATGGAAAAATTCACTCGAATGTACATCAAAGAGATTGTCAGATTGCACGGCGTGCCTTCTACCATTATATCTGACAGAGATCCTCGTTTCACATCAAAGTTCTAAGGAGCCTTTCAGCGTGCATTTGGGACTCAGTTAAGTTTTAAGTATTGTATATCACCCTCAGACAGATGGTCAGTTAGAGAGAACCATTCAGATCTTGGAGGATACGCCAAGAGCTTGTGTTTGGACCAGCCGGCGAGCTGGAATTGATATATGCCATTAGTGGAGTTCGCTTATAACAATAGCTACCATGCGAGCATTGGAATGGCTCCATATGAGGCTCTGTATAGCATGAAATGTCAATCTCCCCTATGTTGGTATGAAACTGGAGAAAGAAGCTTATTAGGGCCTGAGCTGATAGATGAAACTACTGAGCAAATAAAGAAGATTCGTAACCGAATGCTTATAGTCCAAAGCTATCGGAAGAGCTATGCTGATTAAAGGCGGAAGCCTTTGGAGTTTGAAGATGGGGAACATGTCTTTCTGAAGGTTACACCAACCACCAGAGTGGGAAGAGCCATTAAGACTAAAAAACTGAACCCCCGTTATATTGGGCTAGTGGCTTATAGAATTGCTTTACTGCCGTATCTTTCGAATTTGCACGACATGTTTCATGTGTCACAGCTTTGGAAGTATACTCCTGACACAAGTCATGTTCTTGAACCGGAACCGATTCAAGTAAGAGAAGATCTAACACTTCCAGTTTATTCTGGTGAGAATTGATGAAACTAGTGTTAAACGATTGCGTGGGAAGGAAGTATCACTGGTAAAGGTTGCTTGGAGTCAAGATGGTATTGAGGAACATACTTGGGAACTAAAATCAGATATGCGGAAAGACTATCCACATCTCTTTTCAGGAAACTACATTTGAATTTTGAGGGCAAAATTCTTTGTTAGGTGGGTAGGATATAAACCCCGTTAAATTAGTAGATAATTAGTCAATAAATTAGTTTTTAATAAAGAAGATTAGATATGCGAATATGATATTAAGTTAGGATAGAGCTCATCAAAACGAGAATTTTGACATCAATTTCAAAGAAATCGGCCCAAGATTGGACTGAATGGGCCGAACCGGTTGAACCAGACCCAAATCGGGCCATGGGCCCAACTGGTTCAGCATTTAAATGAGCCTAAAGCTCATTTCCTTCACCAACGTAGCAGAACAGCAATGCACCAGAGAGGAGAAGAGAAGGGCACAAAACCCTTGCATCAACTCCTGAGCACTGTAACTCCTCCGTCCGAGCTCCGATCGCCGCACCGTTTGCAGCCACGCGGCCACCGTGTCAAGCTCTACGTTTCTACCAGAAAAATTTTATAGGTAACTTGTTCTTTGTTCTCAGCCTCTTTTTCCCTAATTTTTGAGAATTTGAGTGGAGGTATTGAATTTCTTTGTTCTTTGATGTTTTAGGATCCAATTAGCTTGAGAAAAATGTTCACTCTTGCTTATATGAAGCTTGGGTAAGGTGAGAAAGCCATAATTCCATTTTAATTTCATTGAAATTGAGTTTTGAGTATTAAATTGGGTATATATGTGTTATAAATGTGTATTAGGTTGTGAATAAATAATTGGAGCTTGAAAATGTGAATATTGGAACTTGGAGGAAGCTGAGCTTAGAGTGTATTGAGGTTTTAAGGGGCTATCTTGGTTTTAATTAAATTGCCTTGATCGTTACGTGGGAATTAGCCAAGGTATGGTTTAGTGGTGCGCGAAATTGTGATCACTACTTTTCACAACTCAATTAATCCCCGGTGATGAGTCCAAAAACTTGGTGCTCAATACCATGGCATAAACACAAATTCGCACAACTAACCAGCAAGTGTACTGGGTCGTCCAAGTAATAAACCTTACGCGAGTAAGGGTCGATCCCACAGAGATTGTTGGTATGAAGCAAGCTATGGTCACCTTGTAAATCTTAGTCAGGCAGACTCAAATGGGTATAGATGATGAATAAAACATAAAGATACAGATAGAGATACTTGTGCAATTCATTAGTGGGAATTTCAGATAAGCGTATGAAGATGCTTTTCCCTTCTGTCTCTCTGCTTTCCTACTATCTTCATCCAATCCTTCTTACTCCTTTCCATGGCAAGCATTATGCAAGGGTTTCACCGTTGTCAGTGGCTACCTCCCATCCTCTCAGTGGAAATGTTCAACGCACCCTGTCACGGCACGGCTATCCAGCTGTCGGTTCTCGATCATGTCGGAATAAAATCCAGTGATTCTTTTGCGTCTGTCACTAACGCCCCACAATCGCGAGTTTGAAGCACGTCACAGTCATTCAATCATTGAATCCTACTCAGAATACCACAGACAAGGTTTAGACCTTCCGAATTCTCTTGAATGCCGCCATCAGTTCTAGCCTATACCACAAAGACTCTGATCTCACGGAATGGCTGGCTCGGTTGTCAGGCGAGCGCTCGGTTGTCAGGCGATCAACCATGCGTCGTGTATCAGGAATCCAAGAGATATTCACCCAATCTAAGGTAGAACGGAGGTGGTTGTCAGTCACACGTTCATAGGTGAGAATGATGATGAGTGTCACGGATCATCACATTCATCAAGTTGAAGAACAAGTGATATCTTGGAACAAGAACAAGCGGAATTGAATAGAAGAACAATAGTAATTGCATTAATACTCGAGGTACAGCAGAGCTCCACACCTTAATCTATGGTGTGTAGAAACTCCACCATTGAAAATACATAAGAACAAGGTCTAGGCATGGCCGTGAAGCCAGCCTCCCAATGATCTAAGAACTAGATGTCCGAAGATGAAAAATACAATAGTAAAAGGTCCTACTTATAGAGAACTAGTAGCCTAGGGTTTACAGAGATGAGTAAATGACATAAAAATCCACTTCCGGGCCCACTTGGTGTGTGCTTGGGCTGAGCAATAAAGCATTTTCGTGTAGAGACTTCTCTTGGAGTTAAACGCCAGCTTTTGTGCCAGTTTGGGCGTTTAACTCCCACTTTGGTGCCAGTTCCGGCGTTTAACGCTGGGAATTCTGAAGGTGACTTTGAACGCCGGTTTGGGCCATCAAATCTTGGGCAAAGTATGGACTATTATATATTGCTGGAAAGCCCAGAATGTCTACTTTCCAACGCCGTTGAGAGTAGGGGTGTGCATGGTTCAGTTTTTCCCTAAACTGAACTGAAACTGCACTAAACCATTTTAAATGGTTTAGAAACTGAACCAAACTGCTTTGTCACATAAGAAACTGGTTTTAAACCAGTTTATAATACAGTGCACCAGTTTAAACCAGTTCATAAAAAAAAAACTGGTTTTAATTTAAAAAACCAGTTTAAACTGGTTTATAGGCTAAAACTAGTTTTCTCACCCTCTCTCTCCTCAAAAAAATCAGTTTAAACTGGTTTATAGGCTAAAACTAGTTTTCACACCCTCTCTCTCCCTCTCTCCCTTTCCTCTCTCTCTCCTTCTCTCTCTCTCCTTCCCCTCTCTCTCTCTCTCTCCCATTTTCTCTCCCTTCCCCTCTCTCTCTCCCCTACCCTCCCCCTCTATCTCTCTCTCTCTCCTCTCTCTCCCCCTCCCTTTCCCTCTCTCTCCCCCCTTTCTCACTCTCTCTCTCCTCTCTCTCTCTCTCTCTCTCCTTCCCCTCTCTCCCTCCTCTTTCTCTCCTCTTCCCCTCTCTCTCTCCCCCTTCCTTTCTCTCTCTCTCCCCCCTTTCCCACTCTCTCTCCCTTCTCCTCTCTCTCTCTCCTCTCTCTCTATCTCTCTCTCCCTTTCCTCTCTCTCTCCTCTCTCTCCCCCTCCCTTTCCCTCTCTCTCCCCCCTTTCTCACTCTCTCTCTCTCCCCTTCCCCTCTCTCCCTCCTCTTTCTCTCCTCTTCCCCTCTCTCTCCCCCTTCCTTTCTCTCTCTCTCTCCCCCCTTTCCCACTCTCTCTCCCTTCTCCTCTCTCTCTCTCTCTCTCTCCTCTCTCTCTCTATCTCTCTCTCTATCTCTCTCTCCTTCCCCCTCTCTTTCTCTCCCCTTTTCTCTCCCTTCCCCTCTCTCCCTCCTCTTTCTCTCATCTTCCCCTCTCTCTCCCCCCCTCTTTCTCCCCTTCCTTTCTCTCTCTCTCCCCCCTTTCCCCCTCTCTCTCCCCCTTCTACTTTCTCTCTCCTCCTTCTCTCTTTCTCTCTCTCTCTCTCTCTCTCTAAATCAAAAGTTGAAAGAATCATAAAATATTTACATACTAGTAAACTAAAGCATAGTCTTACTTTTTGTTCAATGACAACATTCAAAATATGATATAATATGACACTAACCTAAATGAAGTTAAAATAAACTAATTCAAATCTAACACAAATACACAATTTTGACCCATTACAATATTCTAATCATCTTCAAGAGAATCAAGCGTGCCCACATTTCTTGAAGAATTTCTCCCTACATAGAAAAAAATATCTCATTAATTATAGAAAACTAACAATTAGTAACAAACAAGCAATAAGAAAAAAAAGTATATTACCTTGTTCAGCTTTTTCAATCTCTTCAAAATTTTCAATTAGTCCAAAAGGGTCATCTATTACCCAATCTTGAGTGCATACAAGAGCTTCCACCATATATGGTGTCAAGGAGCTCCGATAAGGGTCAATAATCCTTCCTCCTGTACTAAACGCGCTCTCAGAAGCAACTGTAGAAACTGGTATGGCTAAAACTTCTCGAGCCATACTGCAAGAATAGGAAATCGGGTTGAATTTCCCTTCCACCAACCCAAAATATCCAACTCTGCCGACTTGTTTCTAGGCTCACAATCTTCTTTCAGATATCTGCCAAGTTCAGATTTAGCATCTGAATCACGTACAGTTGATTGCAAATAAATATTCAGGATATCATCTTCATCCTCTTCATTGATCATTGCATCTTGCTTTGAGATTCATCTTCTTTGCCTTGGTAGTGATTATAAAGGGAATTCAAGCAAGTAAACAATTTTGACTTGAGTTCTCCTCCCTTTTCAACACCAAATGACTCATCCAAAATCCAATTTACAAAATCCAACTTGTGACATGGATCAAGCACAATTGCAATTAACAACAACATGTTAATGACATTTGGAGTTCCCCAATACTTATCATATTTTCTTTGCATCTTGGACGCCATTAATCTTATGCTCAAATCAGTATTTTCACAATGCAACTTGATTTTTCTTCCGATGCTAAAGACTTCTTTCATATATTTATTACTAGTGACATACAAACTCCCAGAAATGCGCAATGTAGCATCATAGAATATTTTCAAGAATGGTAAAACTGACTCTGCATAAGTCCAATCATCATCTGTAGGCACACCATAAGATTTGCTCATCTCATTAATATATTTATCATCTTGCAACTCAAGCAAATCAAACGCTGCTCGAAGCTTCAATGCTGCCTCCAACATTAAATATGTCGAATTCCACCGAGTTTCAACATCCAAAGAAACAAGCCCTTTATAATTGATGCTCTCCCACTCAATGCACGCTTTGAAGCTTTCACATCTCATAGGAGATGACTTGACATATTTGACTGCATTACGAATTCTTGTAATTGAATCATCAATCTCTTTCAAGCCATCTTTTACTATCAAATTTAGGATATGAGCACAACAACGCATATGAAGATAGTCCCCCTTTAAAACAAGACTATTCCATGCATTTAATCTCTTTTTCAAGTATAAAATTGCACCATCATTAGAAGTTGCGTTATCAACCGTTACAGTAAAAACTTGATGCAATTTCCAAGCATCCAAACAACCTTCAATAGCTCTACCAAGTACCTCTCCTGAATGACCCTCAACCCGACAAAAATTCAATATCTTCTTTTGCAACTTCCAATCATTATCAATAAAGTGTGCCGTTAGTGACATATAAGTCAAATTTTGACTCGATGTCGTCCAAGTGTCGGTTGTAAGGCACACTTTTTGACAATCATGAGAGAGATAACTTTGTAACTTCATTTTCTCTGTTTCATAAAAAGAAAGTATATCACGGGCCAATGTAGTACGCGAAGGGATTTTAAACTTAGGTTGCATGCTATGCAAGAGCCTTCGAAACACATTTCTTTCTACAAATCGGAAAGGTAGCTCTTCAGTCACAAACATCTCAGTAAGGATACTTCGAGTTACTGCTTGGTCAAACTTTGTAACACTCGGTGAGGATATAAGACCACTTGTTCCCCCTTCTATCCTTTGTCTCTTGCTCTGTTCGTTGTTCGATTCAAAACATCGCTTCCAATGTTGCCGCATAGCACTTGTTCCCCCCGCATATTTTATTTGACCGTTGCAGTTTTTACATTTTGCATACTTCTCTATCCCTTCGATTGGAATGAAATGTTCCCATATCTCTGATCGATTCTTACGCCCAAAAGATCCACTAGGTTGAGGAGGTAATGAGAGATGAGCAGAAGGAACAGCAGGATTTGAATACTCCTCTCTCTCAGACATTTTTAATATGAGCAACAAACCTAATTGTAAATTAAATAACTAATTAGACCAAGTTTAAAAAGCAGGGAGCAACAACACTTTAAAAAGGAAAATAAATAAATAAAATGACACAAACTATGAAGTAATAAATACATCATTACATGCTAACACTAACAGGGTTACTTAGACCAAGTTTGGAACTTACTTTTTCTTCAGCAATGCTCTCTTTAGAAATCTGAGAAACGCCTCAAAAAAGGAAGCCGCAGGAACCAGTTTGTAAGTCAACAATGCAAGGGTATTCTAGAGCTCTCTGAGCTTTCACCTCATCTAGTCTACAACAACATCAACAATAAGCAAACGTAAGAGTACTGGAAAGCAAACAAAAGAAATAACGCAGTTAAGACTAACAGTGAACTGGAATGAAACTATATAGACCAGAATTATAAAACAAAGTTTATAAGATCTGACAGAAAGCTTTTCTACAAATTGCATACCAACACATTAATTGGGCAGAAAGAGAACTATTATGTCTATGTGTATAGCACAAAGCAGAATGCCACAAACACACTCAGGAGTTAGCAATAGGGACAAACAATCCTAAGAACTTCACTACTTATATATACTCATTCACACACAAATGTTTTGGCTTTAAAATTGTAAAGTGGTGGTGATGATGAAACTTTAGCTACAAATGCATCAGAGCCTACCAAGTGGACAAACCCAAAAGCAACTTGATGAGCATTTATTTATCATCATATCATATCATATCATGTAAAAATAAGGGCCATTAAATGGTTCTGCATTTAATTCAAACTTTTTTATAAAGACACATTGACATATACTATTATTTTTGTATTCAACTTTTAATAAATGTTCACTAAGGCGATTATTAACCACGTGAGCCCAAATTATTTTAATGCATATAAAAATATTTAAAGTCTTAAACAAATCTTTGAAAAACTAGTAAGTGAGCTGTATAAATAGACTATAATGACATTCCCTATTTCTCACAATCTCGCCTTATAATATCTTATATCCATTTTTTCATTCTATGGTGGTACAGATTTGCATAATTTATACTGTTTTCTTATTCTTCCTTCTTTAAACATCATCTCTACTACAATTGAGAAAAATAACCTGATTCATACACAAAGCAGGAAGATACCAAATACTATTTCTTCTTATAAAAGAATATTCCAAATACAGAGTATTTTTAATGTACTTTGTTTGAACTCAAGGAAAAGAGAAAAAAGAAATTAATCACACACACAAACAACAAACATAACAATTCAATTAATCTAAACAAAGTGGAAATCTTTTTTTCCTTTTGTTTTTACCCAATTTTTTAGTGCCTCAACAAAGTAAAATTGTAAATTCAGACCCTACATACTATTATGAATGGCACATATTATAGTCCAATAGTATGTCACCAACGCTATATTTAACAGCATTTTAACTGAAGCAAAAAGCACATCAATAATGGAAAACTTTCTACTTCAAAAAAGGTAAACCATGAAAAACCAGAGAAACAGAGAGGGAGGGAAGGAGAGATTGAGAAATCTTTTACACAACCAAGCTAGTTCAAACTGCATTCCCATCGACATCTGATCAAACAGGTTGACCAGAGATTTCTTCAACAATACAAAACTTTCTCTAACATCCTTAATGTAAAAAACACCAAATCCATTCAACTCACACTAACAAAAACACAATTCAGCACAGCAAATCACAAAAAGTACATAAACCATACCAACCAAATTTCAGGTTTTGGATCTAGCAGGCTAAAACAAGTAAACATCAACAATTCAAAGCTTCCGAATCAGAAAAGAGAAATGGGTAACTGTAAAAATGGCTTACTAATTGACTATGTAAAAAAGTATTGTCTCCCCTGCTTCCAATCATAGTAAAACATAAGAGAAAAGAGATTACCTACTGTGTTAGATGGCAGCAGCAGGGGTTGGTAGCGACGGTGATGATGGCGGTGGTGGGTTGGTAGCGGCGGCAGCAAGGGAGAGACGAGAGAGGAATGGTAGCGACGGCAGCAACCAGCAAGGGAGAGAGGATACTGTGTCAGACGATGGTGAACGACAGTGAGCGACGGCGGTGAATAGTTCGACGACGGCGGCTCTGACGGTGGCAGCGGTCGGTTGGTTGCGGCGGCAGAAGGGGAAAGACGAGAGAGGATGTTGAAACGCGATTAGGGTTTTTGCGTTTTTAGTTTTCACATTTTCAATTTTTGAGTTTGGAAGATTGAATTGAAGTTACTGATGTGAATAAACCAGTTTTGATTTGGTTTAAAACTAAACTGAACCATAAAAACTGGTTTTTAATAAACTGGTTTTTATAAAAAACTATGGTTTCAGTTCAGTTTTTTATTTAAAAAAACTGGTTTATTTAAAACAGTTTCAATTCAGTTTCAGTTCAGTTCAGTTAAACCAGTTTTTTTGCACACCCCTAGTTGAGAGCGTGCCAATTGGGCTTCTGTAGCTCCAGAAAATCCACTTCGAGTGCAGGGAGGTTAGAATCCAACAGCATCTGCAGTCCTTTTCAGTCTCTGAATAAGATTTTTGCTTAGGTCCCTCAATTTCAGCCAGAAAATACCTGAAATCACAGAAAAACACACAAACTCATAGTAAAGTCCAGAAAAGTGAATTTTAACTAAAAACTAATAAAAATATACTAAAAACTAACTCAAACATACTAAAAACATACTAAAAACAATGCCAAAAAGCGTACAAATTATCCGCTCATCACAACACCAAACTTAAATTGTTGCTTGTCCCCAAGCAACTGAAAATCAAATAAGAATAAAAGAAGAGAATATACTATAGACTCCAAATTATCAATGAAACTTAGCTCTAATTAGATGAGCGGGACTAGTAGCTTTTTGCCTCTGAACAGTTTTGGCATCTCACTTTATCCTTTGAAATTCAGAATGATTGGCTTCTATAGGAACTCAGAATCCAGATAGTGTTATTGATTTTCCTAGTTAAGAATGATGATTCTTGAACACAACTACTTTATGAGTCTTGGCCGTGGCCCAAAGCACTCTGTCTTCCAGTATTACCACCGGATACATACATGCCACAGACACATAACTGGGTGAACCTTTTCAGATTGTGACTCAGCTTTGCTAGAGTCCCCAATTAGAGGTGTCCAGGGTTCTTAAGCACACTCTTTTTGCCTTGGATCACAACTTTATTTCTTTCTTTTTCATTCTTTTTTTCTCTTTTTTTTTCCGCTTCTTTTTTTTTTTGTATTCACTGCTTTTTCTTGCTTCAAGAATCATTTTTATGATTTTTCAAATCCTCAGTAACATGTCTCCTTTTTCATCATTCTTTCAAGAGCCAACCAATCATGAACCACAAATTCAAAAGACATATGCACTGTTTAAGCATACATTCAGAAAATAAAAGTGTTGCCACCACATCAAACTAATTAAGCTAGTTTTAAAGATGAATTCGAAATCCTGTACTTCTTGTTCTTTTGTGATAAAAACAGTTTTCATTTAAGAAAGGTGATGGATTCATAGGACATTCATAACTTTAAGGCATAGACACTAATGATCACAAGACACAAACATAGATAAACATAAGCATAAAATTCGAAAAACAGGAAAATAAAGAACAAGGAAATTAAAGAACGGGTCCACCTTAGTGATGGCGGCTTGTTCTTCCTCTTGAAGGTCTTATGGAGTGCTTGAGCTCCTCAATGTCTCTTCCTTGCCTTTGTTGCTCCTCTCTCATGATTCTTTGATCTTCTCTAATTTCATGGAGGAGAATGGAATGTTCTTGGTGCTCCACCCTTAATTGTCCCATGTTGGAACTCAATTCTCCTAGGGAGGTGTTCAGTTGCTTCCAATAGTTTTGTGGAGGAAAGTGCATCCCTTGAGGCATCTCAGGGATTTGATGATGAGAGGGGTCTCTTGTTTGCTCCATCCTCTTCTTAGTGATGGGCTTGTCCTCATCAATGGGGATGTCTCCCTCTATGTCAACTCCAACTGAATAACAGAGGTGACAAATGAGATGAGGAAAGGCTAACCTTGCCAAGGTAGAGGACTTGTCCGCCACCTTATAGAGTTCTTGGGATATAATCTCATGAACTTCTATTTCTTCTCCAATCATGATGCTATGAATCATGATGGCCCGGTCTAGAGTAACTTCAGACCGGTTGCTAGTGGGAATGATTGAGCGTTGGATAAACTCCAACCATCCTCTAGCCACGGGCTTGAGGTCATGCCTTCTCAATTGAACCGGCTTCCCTCTTGAATCTCTCTTTCATTGGGCGCCCTCTTCACAGATGTCTATGAGGACTTGGTCCAACCTTTGATCAAAGTTGACCCTTCTAGTGTAAGGATGTTCATCTCCTTGCATCATGGGCAAGTTGAATGCCAACCTTACATTTTCCGGACTAAAATCTAAGTATTTCCCCTGAACCATAGTAAGCCAATTCTTTGGGTCCGGGTTCACACTTTGATCATGGTTCTTGGTGATCCATGCATTGGCATAGAACTCTTGAACCATTAGGATTCCGACTTGTTGAATGGGGTTGGTAAGAACTTCCCAACCTCTTCTTCGGATCTCATGTCGGATCTCCGGATATTCACTCTTCTTGAGTTTGAAAGGGACCTCGGGGATCACCTTCTTCAAGGCCACAACTTCATAGAAGTGGTCTTGATGCACCCTTGAGATGAATCTCTCCATCTCTCATGACTCAGAGGTGGAAGCTTTTGCCTTCCCTTTCCTCTTTCTAGAGGTTTCTCCGGCCTTGGATGCCATAAATGGTTATGGAAAAACAAAAAGCAATGCTTTTACCACACCAAACTTAAAAAGTTTGCTCGTCCTCGAGCAAAAGAAGAAAGAAGAGAGTAGAAGAAGAAGAAATAGAGGAGATGGAGATGGCTTATGGTTCGGCCAAAAAGGGGAAGAAGTAGTGTTTAGGATGTGTGAAAATGAAGGAGTGAAGATGAGTTTATATAGGAGTGGAAGGAGGGGTAGGGTTCGGCCATTATGGGTGGGTTTGGGAGGGAAAGTGGTTTGAATTTGAATGGTGAGGTAGGTGGGGTTTTATGAAGGATGGATGTGAGTGGTGAAGAGAAAGATGGGATTTGATAGGTGAAGGGTTTTTGGGGAAGAGGTGTTGAGGTGATCGGTGAATGGGTGAAGAAGAAGAGAGAGAGTGGTGGGGTAGGTGGGGATCCTGTGGGATCCACAGATCCTGAGGTGTCGAGGAAAAGTCATCCCTGCACCAAGTGGCGTGCAAAAACGCACTATGTGCCAATTCTGGCGTTAAACGCCGGGCTGGTGCCCATTTCTGGCGTTTAACGCCAGCTTCTTGCCCTTTCCTGGCATTTAATGCCAGTCTGGTGCCCCTTTCTGGCGTTAAACGCCCAGAATGGTGCCAGACTGGGCGTTAAACGCCCATCTGCTAGCCTTACTAGCGTTTAAACGCCAGCAGGTTCTTCCTCCAGGGTGTGCTGTTTTTCTTTCTGTTTTTCATTCTGTTTTTACTTTTTCCATTGATTTTGTGACTTCTCATGATCATCAACCTACAGAAAACATAAAATAACAAAGGAAAATAGATAAAATATAACATTGGGTTGCCTCCTAACAAGCACTTCTTTAATGTCAGTAGCTTGACAGTGAGCTCTCATAGAGCCTCACAGATACTCAGAGCAATGTTGGAACCTCCCAACACCAAACTTAGAGTTTGAATGTGGGGGTTCAACACCAAACTTAGAGTTTGGTTGTGGCCTCCCAACACCAAACTTAGAGTTTGACTGTGGGGGCTCTGTTTGACTCTGTTTTGAGAGAAGCTCTTCATGCTTCCTCTCCATGGTGACAGAGGGATATCCTTGAGCCTTAAACACAAAGGATTCTTCATTCACTTGAATGATCAATTCTCCTCTGTCAACATCAATCACAGCTTTTGCTGTGGCTAGGAAGGGTCTGCCAAAGATGATAGATTCATCCATGCACTTCCCAGTCTCTAGGACTATGAAATCAGCAGGGATGTAACGGTCTTCAACTTTTACCAGAACATCCTCTACAAGTCCATAAGCTTGTTTTCTTGAATTGTCTGCCATCTCTAGTGAGATTTTTGTAGCTTGCACCTCAAAGATCCCTAGCTTCTCCATTACAGAGAGAGGCATGAGGTTTACACTTGACCCTAGGTCACACAAGGCCTTCTTGAAGGTCATGGTGCCTATGGTACAAGGTATTGAGAACTTCCCAGGATCTTGTCTCTTTTGAGGTAGTTTCTGCCTAGACAAGTCATCCAATTCTTTGGTGAGCAAAGGGGGTTCATCCTCCAAAGTCTCATTACCAAATAACTTGTCATTTAGCTTCATGATTGCTCCAAGGTATTTTGCAACTTGCTCTTCAGTGATATATTCATCCTCTTCAGAGGAAGAATACTCATCAGAGCTCATGAATGGCAGAAGTAAATCCAATGGAATCTCTATGGTCTCAGTGTGAGCCTCAGATTTCCATGGTTCCCCATTAGGGAACTCATTGGAGGCCAGTGGATGTCCATTGAGGTCTTCCTCAGTGGCGTTCACTGCCTCTTCCTCCTCTCCAGATTCGGCCATGTTGATGGCCTTGCACTCTCCTTTCGGATTTTCTTCTGTATTGCTTGGAAGAGTACTAGGAGGGAGTTCAGTAATTTTTTTGCTCAGCTGACCCACTTGTGCCTCCAAATTCCTAATGGAGGACCTTGTTTCAGTCATGAAACTTTGAGTGGTTTTGATTAGATCGGAGACCATGGTTGCTAAGTCAGAGTGGCTCTGCTTAGAATTCTCTGTCTGTTGCTGAGAAGATGATGGAAAAGGCTTGCCATTGCTAAACCTGTTTCTTCCACCATTATTATTGTTGAAACCTTGTTGAGGTCTCTGTTGATCCTTCCATGAGAGATTTGGATGATTTCTCCATGAAGGATTATAGGTGTTTCCATAGGGTTCTCCCATGTAATTCACCTCTTCCATTAAAGGGTTCTCAGGATCATAAGCTTCTTCTTCAGATGAAGCTTCCTTAGTACTGCCTTGTGCATTTTGCATTCCAGATAGACTTTGAGAAATCAAATTGACTTGCTGAGTCAATATTTTGTTCTGAGCCAGTATGGCATTCAGAGTATCAATCTCAAGAACTCCTTTTTTCTGATTTGTCCCATTGTTCACAGGATTCCTTTCAGAAGTGTACATGAATTGGTTATTTGCAACCATTTCAATTAGTTCTTGAGCTTCTGTAGGCGTCTTCTTCAGATGAAGAGATCCTCCAGCAGAGCTATCCAAAGACATCTTGGACAGTTCAGACAGACCATCATAGAAAATACCTATGATGCTCCATTCAGAAAGCATATCAGAGGGACACTTTCTGATTAATTGTTTGTATCTTTCCCAAGCTTCATAGAGGGATTCTTCTTCCTTCTGTCTGAAGGTTTGGACTTCCACTCTAAGCTTACTCAATTTTTGAGGTGGAAAGAACTTTGCCAAGAAGGCATTGACTAGCTTTTCCCAAGAGTTCAGGCTTTCTTTAGGTTGTGAGTCCAACCATGTCCTAGCTCTGTCTCTTACAGCAAAAGGGAATAGCATGAGTCTGTAGACCTCAGGGTCAACCCCATTAGTCTTGACAGTGTCACAGATTTGCAAGAACTTAGCTAAGAACTGATGAGGATCTTCCAATGGAAGTCCATGGAACTTGCAATTCTGTTGCATTAGAGAAACTAATTGAGGCTTAAGCTCAAAGTTGTTTGCTCCAATGGCAGGGATAGAGATGCTTCTCCCATAGAAGTCGGGAGTAGGTGCAGTAAAGTCACCCAGCACCTTCCTTGCATTGTTGGCATTGTTGTTGTTTTCGGCTGCCATGGGTTCTTCTTCTTTGAAGATTTCTGTTAGGTCCTCAGAGAGTTGTGCCTTAGCTTCTCTTAGCTTTTGCTTCAAGGTCCTTTCAGGTTCAGGATCAGCCTCAACAAGAATGCTTTTGTCTTTGCTCCTGCTCATATGAAAGAGAAGAGAACAAGAAAATATGGAATCCTCTATGTCATAGTATAGAGATTCCTTAAGGTGTCAGAGGAAAAGAAAAATAGAAGGAAGAAGTATAGAATTTGAACTTATCAATGAAAGATGGAGTTCGAATTGTTCCTTGAGGAATGGTGTTAGTCCATAAATAGAAGGATGTGAGAAGAGGGGAAGAAATTTTCGAAAATTAAGTAAAAGATTTTAAAAACATTTTGAAAAACTCTAATTGATTTTCGAAAATAAGAGTAGAAAAGAAATGAAGTGATTTTTGAAAAAGATTTTGAAATTAGAAATCAAAGTGATTGAAAACTATTTTGAAAAAGATGCGGTTAAGAAGATATGATTGGTTTTAAAGAAAAAGATGTGATTGAGAAGATATGATTTGAAAAACATTTTAAAAAGATTTGATTTAAAAAAAAATTAATGACTTGGCTAACAAGAAAAGATATGATTCTAACATTAAACCTTTCTCAACAGAAAAGGCAACATACTTGAAATGTTGAATCAAATCCTTAATTGATAGCAAGTATTTTTGAAAATGGAAAGAAATTGATTTTGAAAAAGATTTGATTGAAAAGATATGATTTGAAAAAGATTTGATTTTGAAAAACTTTGAAAACCTGAAAAAAATTTGCATTAAAAACAGAATCTTCCTTCTTGTGCCATCCTGGCGTTAAACGCCCAGAATGGTGCACATTCTGGCGTTTAACGCCCAAAGCACTACCCTTTTGGGCGTTAAACGCCCAGCCAGGCACCCTGGCTGGCGTTTAAACGCCAGTTTGCCTTCTTCACTGGGCGTTTTGAACGCCCAGCTTTTTCTGCATAATTCCTCTGCTGTATGTTCTGAATCTTCAATTCCCTGTATTATTGACTTGAAAAGACACAAGTTAAAAATATTTTTGGTTTTTTTAATAATGAGGAATAGTCCAAATGCAACTAAAATCAAATAACAATGCATGCAAGACACCAAACTTAGCAGTTTGTATACTACTGACACTAACAAAATGAGAATGCACATGAGAAACAACAAAACACTCAAGTCAAGAGAATTTAAAGATCAGAGCAATGAAATCATCAAGAACAACTTGAAGATTAATGAAGACACATGAATGGATGCAAGAAAAACAAAAACATGCAATTGACACCAAACTTAAAATGAAACACTAGACTCAAACAAGAAATATTTTTGGATTTATGATTTTGTAATTTTTTTTGGATTTTCAAAAATTAAGTGGACAAGAAAATAAAGGTATCAAAATTCTTAATGAGAATTCCAGGAATCATTGCAATGCTAGTCTAAGACTCCGGTCCAGGAATTAGACATGGCTTCACAGCCAGCCAAGCTTTCAAAGAGAGCTTCGGTCCAAAACACTAGACATGGCCAATGGCCAGCCAAGCCTTAGCAGATCATTGCTCTAATAGCAAGATTGATAGAAATCAACAAGCTCTTGTGATGATAAGTTGAAACCTCGGTCCAATAAAATTAGACATGGCTTCGCAGCCAGCCAGACTTCAACAGATCATCATGAAACTCTAGAATTCATTCTTAAGAGTTCTGAAAAAAATACCTAATCTAAGCAACAAGATGAACCGTCAGTTGTCCATACACAAAACAAGCCCCGGCAACGGCGCCAAAAACTTGGTGCGCGAAATTGTGATCACTACTTTTCACAACTCAATTAATCCCCGGTGATGAGTCCAAAATCTTGGTGCTCAATACCATGGCATAAACACAAATTTGCACAAATAACCAGCAAGTGTACTGGGTCGTCCAAGTAATAAACCTTATGCGAGTAAGGGTCGATCCCACAGAGATTGTTGGTATGAAGCAAGCTATGGTCACCTTGTAAATCTTAGTCAGGCAGACTCAAATGGGTATAGATGATGAATAAAACATAAAGATACAGATAGAGATACTTATGCAATTCATTGGTGGGAATTTCAGATAAGCGTATGAAGATGCTTTTCCCTTCTGTCTCTCTGCTTTCCTACTGTCTTCATCCAATCCTTCTTACTCCTTTCCATGGCAAGCATTATGCAAGGGTTTCACCGTTGTCAGTGGCTACCTCCCATCCTCTCAGTGGAAATGTTCAACGCACCCTGTCACGGCACGGCTATCCAGCTGTCGGTTCTCGATCATGTCGGAATAAAATCCAGTGATTCTTTTGCGTCTGTCACTAACGCCCCACAATCGCGAGTTTGAAGCACGTCACAGTCATTCAATTATTGAATCCTACTCAGAATACCACAGACAAGGTTTAGACCTTCCGGATTCTCTTGAATGCCGCCATCAGTTCTAGCCTATACCACGAAGACTCTGATCTCACGGAATGGCTGGCTCGGTTGTCAGGCGAGCACTCGGTTGTCAGGCGATCAACCATGCGTCGTGTATCAGGAATCCAAGAGATATTCACCCAATCTAAGGTAGAACGGAGGTGGTTGTCAGTCACACGTTCATAGGTGAGAATGATGATGAGTGTCACGGATCATCACATTCATCAAGTTGAAGAACAAGTGATATCTTGGAACAAGAACAAGCGGAATTGAATAGAAGAACAATAGTAATTGCATTAATACTCGAGGTACAGCAAAGCTCCACACCTTAATCTATCGTGTGTAGAAACTCCACCGTTGAAAATACATAAGAACAAGGTCTAGGCATGGCCGTGAGGCCAGCCTCCCAATGATCTAAGAACTAGATGTCCGAAGATGAAAAATACAATAGTGAAAGGTCCTACTTATAGAGAACTAGTAGCCTAGGGTTTACAGAGATGAGTAAATGACATAAAAATCCACTTCCGGGCCCACTTGGTGTGTGATTGGGCTGAGCAATGAAGCATTTTCGTGTAGAGACTTCTCTTGGAGTTAAACGCCAGCTTTTGTGCCAGTTTGGGCGTTTAACTCCCACTTTGGTGCCAGTTCCGGTGTTTAACGCTGGGAATTCTGAAGGTGACTTTGAACGCCGGTTTGGGCCATCAAATCTTGGGCAAAGTATGGACTATTATATATTTCTGGAAAGCCCAGAATGTCTACTTTCCAACGCCGTTGAGAGCGCGCCAATTGGGCTTCTGTAGCTCCAGAAAATCCACTTCGAGTGCAGGGAGGTCAGAATCCAACAGCATCTGCAGTCCTTTTTAGTCTCTGAATAAGATTTTTGCTCAGGTCCCTCAATTTCACCCAGAAAATACCTGAAATCACAAAAAATACACAAACTCATAGTAAAGTCCAGAAAAGTGAATTTTAACTAAAAACTAATAA
The DNA here is from genome assembly GCF_003086295.3 of Arachis hypogaea. NCBI lineage: Eukaryota > Viridiplantae > Streptophyta > Magnoliopsida > Fabales > Fabaceae > Arachis > Arachis hypogaea. Next base: position 38,921,433 of record NC_092040.1, read on the forward strand.
AAATATACTAAAAACTAACTCAAACATACTAAAAACATACTAAAAATAATGCCAAAAAGCGTTCAAATTATCCGCTCATCATTTAGGTTTCTTGCATTTAATATATAATATTCTATGAAAGCTTAGGCTAGATGACCATAGGATATGCTGGAACGAATGTGTATGTAATTATTGCTTAGAATCTTGTTAATTAGTTGATTTGGTTTGGTGTTTGTGAGATTTGAACAGCTTGATGATTATGGATTTGAAAATATAAGTTTATTGTTGATGATGCTTGATAAATTAGTGGTGATTTGGTGAATTTGTTGATGATTTGGACAATGATTATGGTGGTTATTTCTATGGTGAAGAAGATGGGTATATAGTGTTGATTTGGTAGGTTTGGAAGTGTATAAAATGAAACTTTTGAATTGAAAATGAGGTTTTTGAGGTTTGTTGCACTTTGATTTTGGACTGAACTTCAACGGGCTATAACTTGGCTTTTGGAACTCCAAAGTGATTTCAACTTGTCTCAAATAAAAATTGGGTTTGTGAAGTTTATGCCGTTTGAAGAACGAAAGAAAAATAATTTAAAACGGTTGAGTTATGCCCATTAGAAATTTTGATGTAGAATATGTAACTTATATGTAACAATGCAGCTCTACTATTGAAATCTATTTTTCTCAGAGAACGTACATCCATGCGAACGCGTGGCCCACGTGTATGCGTGACATAGGATTTTGGCGATGCGTACACGACTGATGCCATGCGCACGCGTAAAGGGGTAGTAAGCACGTCCACATGCACGCGTGACCCACGCGCGCGCGTGACATGGAGTTTTCACCCACGCATATGCGTGACAAGGGACGCGCGCGCGAGCTGCACTTTTACACTCCCACGCGTACGCGTGGCTCCTGTTCCAACAAACATGATTTTTTTAGTTTTTAAACCCTATTTCAAACTTCTAAACCTCCATTTTCATTCTTTTAGTCATTAATAATAGTATTAAACTTGATATTCAGATGAAGTTAGAAAATGGGAATAACTTGGAGATGAAGTAAAGCTGAAAAGTAATGAATTGACTATGAAATGTTACAGATGATCATGTATGATACTTGACTTGATAATTAAATGAATGATCATGTATGATACTTGGCTTGAATGATTAAATGATCTGAGATACGAGATTCCCTGGATAAAGTACCATGGCTTGCCACCACGTGTACCAGGTTTAAAACTCGATACTCTATTGACCCTACGATGTAAGGGTGACCGGGTGCTTATAATTCTCGGGAATGTTAACTGATGAGCGGATAATTTGTACGCTTTTTGGCATTGTTTTTAGTATGTTTTTAGTATGTTTTAGTTAGTTTTTATTGTATTTTTATTAGTTTTTAGTTAAAATTCACTTTTCTGGACTTTACTATGAGTTTGTGTGTTTTTCTGTGATTTTAGGTATTTTTTTGCTGAAATTGAGGGACCTGAGCAAAAATCTGATTCAGAGGCTGAAAAGGACTGCAGATGCTGTTGGATTCTGACCTCTCTGCACTCGAAGTAGATTTTCTGGAGCTACAGAAGTCCAATTGGCGCGCTCTCAACTGCGTTGGAAAGTAGACATTCTGGGCTTTCCAGAAATGTATAATAGTCTATACTTTGCCCGAGATTTGATGGCCCAAACCGGCGTTCCAAATCAGCTCAAAACTGCCCAGCGTTAAACGCCGGAACTGGCACAAGAATGGGAGTTAAACGCCCAAACTGGCACAAAAGCTAGCGTTTAACTCCAAGAGAAGTCTCTACACGAAAAAGCTTCAATGCTCAGCCCAAGCACACACCAAGTGGGCCCGGAAGTAGATTTTTATGTCATTTACTCATTTCTGTAAACCCTAGGCTACTAGCTCTCTACAAATAGGACCTTTTGCTATTGTATTTTCATCTGGAGATCTTTGAATCTTTGGATCCTTGATCATCTTTAGATCTTTGAATCTTTTGATCATGTTTTGGGGGCTGGCCTCACGGCCATGCCTAGACCTTGTTCTTATGTATTTTCAACGGTGGAGTTTCTACACACCATAGATTAAGGTGTGGAGCTCTGCTGTACCTCGAATATTAATGCAATTACTATTGTTCTTCAATTCAATTCGGCTTATTCTTGTTCTAAGATATCACTTGTTCCTCAACTTGATGAATGTGGTGATCCGTGACACTCATCATCATTCTCACCTATGAACGTGTGCCTGACAACCACCTCCGTTCTACCTTAAATTGAGTGGATATCTCTTGGATTCCTTAATCAGAATCTTTGTGGTATAAGCTAGAATTGATGGTGGCATTCAAGAGAATCCGGAAGGTCTAAACCTTGTCTGTGGTATTCTGATTAGGATTCAAGGATTGAATGACTGTGACGAGCTTCAAACTCCTGAAGGCTGGGCGTTAGTGACAGACGCAAAAGAATCAATGGATTCAATTCCAACCTGATTGAGAACCGACAGATGATTAGCCGTTCCGTGACAGGGTGCGTTGAACATTTCACTGAGAGGACGGGATTGTAGCCACTGACAACGGTGATGCCCAATATACAGCTTGCCATGGAAAGGAGTAAGAAGGATTGGATGAAGACAGTAGGAAAGCAGAGAGACGGAAGGGACAAAACATCTCCATACGCTTATCTGAAATTCTCACCAATGAATTACATAAGTATCTCTATCTTTATGCTTTATTCGTATATCATCCATAACCATTTGAATCTGCCTGACTAAGATTTACAAGGTGACCATAGCTTGCTTCATACCAACAATCTCCGTGGGATCGACCCTTACTCACGTAAGGTTTATTACTTGGACGACCCAGTGCACTTGCTGGTTAGTTGTGCGAAGTTGTGATAAAGAGTTGAGATTGCAATTGAGTGTACCATGTTGATGGCGCCATTGATGATCACAATTTCGTGCACCAAGTTTTTGGCGCCGTTGCCGGGGATTGTTTCGAGTTTGGACAACTGACGGTTCATCTTGTTGCTTAGATTAGGTATTTTTCTTCAGAGTTCTTAAGAATGAATTCTAGTGTTTCAAGGTGATGTTATTATCATCACCAAAGCTGATTGATTCTCATCAATTTAGCTCTTGAATGCAATGTCCTGCTGAAGCTTGGCTAGCCATGTCTAATTTCTTTAGACTAAAGCTTTAGACTAACATTGCATGATTCCTGGAATTCTCATTAAGAATTTTGATATCTTTATTTTCTTTTCCACTTAATTTTCGAAAAATCCAAAAAAATTACAAAATAAAAAAACCAAAAATATTTTATGTTTCTTGTTGAGTCTAGTGTCTCATTTTAAGTTTGGTGTCAATTGCATGTTTCTGTTCTTCTTGCATTTTTCGAATTCATTCATGTGTCTTCATTAATCTTCAAGTTGCTCTTGATGATTTACTTGCTCTGATCTTTAAATTCTCTTGTCTTGAGTGTTTTGTTGTTTCTCATATGCATTCTCATTTTGTTAGTGTCAATAGTATACAAACTTCTAAGTTTGGTGTCTTACATGTATTGTTTATTTGGTCTTAGTTTCATTTTGATTATTCCTCATTATTAAAAATCCAAAAAAATTTTAATTTGTGTCTTTTCAAGTCAATAATACAGAGAATTGAAGATTCAGAACATACAACAGAGAAATTACATAGAAAAAGGCTGGGCGTTCAAAACGCCCAGTGAGGAAGGAAAACTGGCGTTTAAACGCCAGCCAGGGTGCCTGGTTGGGCGTTTAACGCCCAAAAGGGTAGTGTTTTGGGCGTTAAACGCCAGAATGTGCACCATTCTGGGCGTTTAACGCCAGGATGGTACAAGAGGGAAGATTTTGTTTTTAATGCCAATTTTTTTTCAAGTTTTCAAAATTTTTCAAAATCAAATCTTTTTCAAATCATATCTTTTCAATCATATGTTTTCAAAATCAATTTCTTTCCATTTTCAAAAATACTTGCTAACAATTAATGATTTGATTTAACATTTCAAGTATGTTGCCTTTTCTGTTGAGAAAGGTTTAATGTTTGAATCATATCTTTTCTTGTTAGCCAAGTCATTAATTTTTAAAATCAAATCTTTTTAAATTGTTTTTCAAATCATATCTTCTCAATCACATCTTTTTAAAACCATAACTTTTCAATCATATCTTCTTAATCACATCTTTTTCAAAATAGTTTTCAATCATATCTTTTTAATTTCTAATTTCAAAATCTTTTTCAAAAATTACTTTATTTCTTTCCCAATCATATTTTTCGAAAATCATTCTTCAATTTTTCAAAATGTTTTTAAAATGTTTTTAATTCATTTTCAAAAATTTCTTCTCCTCTTCTCACATCCTTCTATTTATGGACTAACACTCCTCCTCAATGCACAATTCGAACTCTATCTTTCTTGATAAGTTCGAATTCTTCTACCTCTTCCTTCTATTTTTCTTTTCCTCTAACACCTCAAGGGATCTCTATATTGTGACATAGAGGATTCCATATTTTCTTGGTCTCTTCTCTTTCATATGAGCAGGAGCAAAGACAAAAGCATTCTTGTTGAGGCTGATCTTGAACCTGAAAGGACCTTGAAGCGAAAGCTAAGAGAAGCTAAGGCACAACTCTCTGTAGAGGACCTAACAGAAATCTTCAAAGAAGAACCCATGGCAGCCGAAAACAACAACAATGCCAACAATGCAAGGAAGGTGCTGGGTGACTTTACTGCACCCACTCCCGACTTCTATGGGAGAAGCATCTCTATCCCTACCATTGGAGCAAACAACTTTGAGCTTAAGCCTCAATTAGTTTCTCTAATGCAACAGAATTGCAAGTTCCATGGACTTCCATTGGAAGATCCTCATCAGTTTTTAGCTGAATTCTTGCAAATCTGTGACACTGTCAAGACTAATGGGGTTGACCCTGAGGTCTACAGACTTATGCTATTCCCTTTTGCTGTAAGAGACAGAGCTAGGATATGGTTGGACTCACAACCTAAAGAAAGCCTGAACTCTTGGGAAAAGCTAGTCAATGCCTTCTTGGCAAAGTTCTTTTCACCTCAAAAATTGAGTAAGCTTAGAGTGGAAGTCCAAACCTTCAGACAGAAAGAAGGTGAATCCCTCTATGAAGCTTGGGAAAAATACAAACAATTGATCAGAAAGTGTCCTTCTGACATGCTTTCTGAATGGAGCATCATAGGTATCTTCTATGATGGTCTGTCTGAACTGTCCAAAATGTCATTGGATAGCTTTGCTGGAGGATCTCTTCATCTGAAGAAGACGCCTGCAGAAGCTCAAGAACTCATTGAAATGATTGCAAATAACCAATTCATGTACACTTCTAAAAGGAATCCTGTGAACAATGGGACGAATCAGAAGAAAGGAGTTCTTGAGATTGATACTCTGAATGTCATATTGGCTCAGAACAAAATATTGACTCAGCAAGTCAATATGATTTCTCAAAGTCTGTCTGGAATGCAAGCTGCACCAGGCAGTACTAAGGATGCTTCATCTGAAGAAAAAGTTTATGATCTTGAGAACCCTTCAATGGAAGAAATGAACTACATGGGAGAACCCTATGGAAACACCTATAATTCTTCATGGAGAAATCATCCAAATCTCTCATGGAAGGATCAACAGAGACCTCAACAAGGTTTCAACAACAATAATGGTGGAAGAAACAGGTTTAGCAATGGCAAGCCTTTTCCACCATCTTCTCAGCAATAGACAGAGAATTCTAAGCAGAGCCACTCTGACTTAGCAACCATGGTCTCTGATCTAATCAAAATCACTCAAAGTTTCATGACTAAAACAAGGTCCTCCATTAGGAATTTGGAGGCACAAGTGGGACAGCTGAGAAGGAAAATTACTGAACTCCCTCCTAGTACTCTTCCAAGCAATACAGAAGAGAATCCAAAAGGAGAATGCAAGGCCATTAACATGACCCACATGGCCGAACTTGGAGAGGAGGAAGAGGCAATGATCGCCACTGAGAAAGACCTCAATGGACGTCAACTGACCTCCAATGAGTTCCCTAATGAGGAACCATGGGAATCTGAGGCTCATAATGAGACCATAGAGATTCCATTGGAATTACTTCTGCCATTCATGAGCTCTGATGAGTATTCTTCCTCTGAAGAGGATGAAGATGTCACTGAAGAGCAAGTTGCTAAGTACCTTGGAGCAATCATGAAGCTAAATGACAAGTTATTTGGTAATGAGACTTGGGAGAACAAACCTCCTTTGCTCACCAAAGAACTGGATGACTTGTCTAGACAGAGATTACCTCAAAAGAGACAGAACCCTGGGAAGTTCTCAATACCTTGTACCATAGGCACCATGACCTTCAAGAAGGCCTTGTGTGACCTAGGGTCAAGCATAAACCTCATGCCTCTCTCTGTAATGGAGAAGCTAGGGATCTTTGAGGTACAAGCTGCAAGAATCTCACTAGAGATGACAGACAATTCAAGAAAACAAGCTTATGGACTTGTAGAGGATGTTCTGGTAAAAGTTGAAGACTATTACATCCCTACTGATTTCATAGTCCTAGAGACTGGGAAGTGCATGGATGAATCCATCATCCTTGGCAGACCCTTCCTAGCCACAGCAAAGGCTGTGATTGATGTTGACAGAGGAGAATTGATCATTCAAGTGAATGAAGAATCCCTTGTGTTTAAAGGCTCAAGGATATCCCTCTGTTACCATGGAGAGGAAGCATGAAGAGCTTCTCTCAAAACAGAGCCCCCACAGTCAAACTCTAAGTTTGGTGTTGGGAGGCCACAACCAACTTCTAAGTTTGGTGTTGAACCCCCACATTCAAACTCTAAGTTTGGTGTTGGGAGGTTCCAACATTGCTTTGATTATCTGTGAGGCTCCATGAGAGCCCACTGTCAAGCTACTGACATTAAAGAAGCGCTTGTTGGGAGGCAACCCAATGTTATATTTATCTATCTTCTTTTGTTATTTTATGTTTTCTGTAGGTTGATGATCATGGGAAGTCACAAAATCAATTGAAAAAGCAAAAACAGAATGAAAAATAGAAAGAAAAACAGCACACCCTGGAGGAAAACCTTGCTGGCGTTTAAACGCCAGTAAGGGCAGCAAATGGGCGTTTAACGCCCAGTCTGGCACCATTCTGGGCGTTTAACGCCAGAAAGGGGAACCAGACTGGCGTTAAACGCCAGGAAATGGCAAGAAGCTGGCGTTAAACGCCAGAAATGGGAACCAGCCCGGCGTTTAACGCCAGAATTGGCATAAAGAGTATTTTTGCTCGCCACTTGGTGCAGGGATGAATTATCCTTGACACCTCAGGATCTGTGGACCCCACAGAATCCCCACCTACCCCACCACTCTCTCTCTTCTTCACCCATTCACCAATCACCTCAACACCTCTTCCCCAAAAACCCCTCACCTATCAAATCCCACCATTCTCTTCACCACTCACATCCATCCTTCATAAAACCCCACCTACCTCACCATTCAAATTCAAACCACTTTCCCTCCCAAACCCACCCATTCATAACCGAACCATACACCCTCTCTCCACTCCTATATAAACCCATCTTCACTCCTTCATTTTCACACAACCTACACATTACTTCTCCCCCTTGGCCGAACCACATAGCCTCCTCCATCTCCTCCATTTTCTTCTTCTTCTACTCTCTTATTTCTTCTTTTGCTCGAGGACGAGCAAACCTTCTAAGTTTGGTGTGGTAAAAGCATTGCTTTTTGTTTTTCCATAACCATTTATGGCACCTAAGGCCGGAGAAACCTCTAGAAAGAGGAAAGGGAAGGCAAAAGCTTCCACCTCCAAGTCATGGGAGATGGAGAGATTCATCTCAAGGGTGCGTCAAGACCACTTCTATGAAGTTGTGGCCTTGAAGAAGGTGATCCCCAAGGTCCCTTTCAAACTCAAAAAGAGTGAATATCCGGAGATCCGACATGAGATCCGAAGAAGAGGTTGGGAAGTTCTTACCAACCCCATTCAACAAGTCAGAATCTTAATGGTTCAAGAGTTCTATGCCAATGCATGGATCACCAAGAACCATGATCAAAGTGTGAACCCGAACCCAAAGAATTGGCTTACAATGGTTCGGGGGAAATGCTTAGATTTTAGTCCGGAAAATGTAAGGTTGGCATTCAACTTGCCCATGATGCAAGGAGATGAACACCCTTACACTAGAAGGGTCAACTTTGGTCAAAGGTTGGACCAAGTCCTCACAGACATTTGTGAAGAGGGCGCCCAATGGAAGAGAGATTCAAGAGGGAAGCCGGTTCAACTAAGAAGGCATGACCTCAAGCCCGTGGCTAGGGGATGGTTGGAGTTTATCCAACGCTCAATCATTCCCACTAGCAACCGGTTCGAAGTTACTATAGATCGGGCCATCATGATTCATAGCATCATGATTGGAGAGGAAGTAGAAGTTCATGAGGTTATAGCCTAAGAACTTTATAAGGTGGCGGACAAGTCCTCTACCTTGGCAAGGTTAGCCTTTCCTCATCTCATTTGTCACCTCTGTTATTCAGTTGGAATTGATATAGAGGGAGATATCCTCATTGATGAGGACAAGCCCATCACTAAGGATGGAGCAAACAAGAGATCCCACTCATCATGAAATCCCTGAGATACCTCAAGGGATGCACTTTCCTCCACAAAACTATTGGGAGCAAATCAACACCTCCCTAGGAGAATTGAGTTCCAACATGGAACAACTAAGGGTGGAGCACCAAGAACATTCCATCCTCCTCCATGAAATTAGAGAGGATCAAAGAATCATGAGAGAGGAGCAACAAAGGCAAGGAAGAGACATTGAGGAGCTCAAGCACTCCATAAGATCTTCAAGAGGAAGAACAAGCCGCCATCACTAAGGTGGACCCGTTCTTTAATTTCCTTGTTCTTTATTTTCTTGTTTTTCGAAAAATCATGCTTATGTTTATCTAAGTTTGTGTCTTATGATCATTAGTGTCTTAGTGTCTATGCCTTAAAGTTATGAATGTCCTATGAATCCATCACCTTTCTTAAATAAAAAAATGTTCTTAATTGAAAAAGAGAAGAATTGCATGAAATTTAAATTTTATAACAGATTAATTATTTTGATGTGGTGGCAAAACTTTTGGTTTCTGAATGTATGCTTAAACAGTGCATATGTCTTTTGAATTTGTTGTTCATGAATGTTGGTTCTTGAAAGAATGATGAAAAAGGAGACATGTTACTGAGGATCTGAAAAATCATAAAAATGATTCTTGAAGCAAGAAAAAGCAGTGAATATTCAAAAAAAAGAGAAAAAAAGGAAAAAATAATGAAGTTGTGATCCAAAGCAAAAAGAGTGTGCTTAAGAACCCTGGACACCTCTAATTGGGAACTCTAGCAAAGCTGAGTCACAATCTAAAAAGGTTCACCCAATTATGTGTCTGTGGCATGTATGTATCCGGTGGTAATACTGGAAGACAGAGTGCTTTGGGCCACGGCCAAGACTCAGAAAGTAGCTGTGTTCAAGAATCATCATACTTAACTAGGAGAATCAATAACATTATCTGGATTCTGAATTCCTATAGAAGCCAATCATTCTGAATTTCAAAGGATAAAGTGAGATGCCAAAACTGTTCAGAGGCAAAATGCTAAAAGCCCCGCTCATCTAATTAATACTGATCTTCATAGATGTTTTTGGAATTCATTGCATATTCTCTTCTTTTTATCTTATTTGGTTTTCAGTTGCTTGGGGACAAGCAACAATTTAAGTTTGGTGTTGTGATGAGCGGATAATTTGTACGCTTTTTGGCATTGTTTTTAGTATGTTTTAGTTAGTTTTTATTGTATTTTTATTAGTTTTTAGTTAAAATTCACTTTTCTAGAATTTACTATGAGTTTGTGTGTTTTTCTGTGATTTCAGGTATTTTCTGGCTAAAATTGAGGGACCTGAGCAAAAATCTGATTCAGAGGCTGAAAAGGACTGCAGATGCTGTTGGATTCTGACCTCCCTGCACTCGAAGTGAATTTTCTGGAGCTACAGAAGTCCAATTGGCGCGCTTTCAACTAAGTTGGAAAGTAGACATCCTGGGCTTTCCAGAAATGTATAATAGTCTATACTTTGCCCGAGATTTGATGGCCCAAACCGGCGTTCCAAATCAGCTCAAAACTGCCCGGCGTTAAACGCCGGAACTGGCGCAAGAATGGGAGTTAAACGCCCAAACTGGCACAAAAGCTGGCGTTTAACTCCAAGAGAAGTCTCTACACGAAAAAGTTTCAATGCTCAGCCCAAGCACACACCAAGTGGGCCCGGAAGTGGATTTTTATGTCATTTACTCATTTCTGTAAACCCTAGGCTACTAGCTCTCTACAAATAGGACCTTTTGCTATTGTATTTTCATCTGGAGATCTTTGAATCTTTGGATCTTTGATCATCTTTAGATCTTTGAATCTTTTGATCAATTTTTGGAGGCTAGCCTCACGGCCATGCCTAGACCTTGTTCTTATGTATTTTCAACGGTGGAGTTTCTACACACCATAGATTAAGGTGTGGAGCTCTGCTGTACCTCGAGTATTAATGCAATTGCTATTGTTCTTCAATTCAATTCGGCTTATTCTTGTTCTAAGATATCACTTGTTCCTCAACTTGATGAATGTGGTGATCCGTGACACTCATCATCATTCTCACCTATGAATGTGTGCCTGACAACCACCTCCGTTCTACCTTAGATTGAGTGGATATCTCTTGGATTCCTTAATCAGAATCTTCGTGGTATAAGCTAGAATTGATGGCGGCATTCAAGAGAATCCGGAAGGTCTAAACCTTGTTTATGGTATTCTGAGTAGGATTCAAGGATTGAATGATTGTGATGAGCTTCAAACTCCTGAAGGCTGGGTGTTAGTGACAGACGCAAAAGAATCAATGGATTCTATTCCAACCTGATTGAGAACCGACAGATGATTAGCCGTGCCGTGACAGGGTGCATTGAACATTTTCACTGAGAGGACGGGATTGTAGCCACTGACAATGGTGATGCCCAACATACAGCTTGCCATGGAAAGGAGTAAGAAGGATTGGATGAAGACAGTAGAAAAGCAGAGAGACGGAAGGGACAAAACATCTCCATATGCTTATCTGAAATTCTCACCAATGAATTACATAAGTATCTCTATCTTTATGCTTTATTCGTATATCATCCATAACCATTTGAATCTACCTGACTAAGATTTACAAGGTGACCATAGCTTGCTTCATACCAACAATCTCCGTGGGATCGACCCTTACTCGCGTAAGGTTTATTACTTGGACGACCCAGTGCACTTGCTGGTTAGTTGTGCGAAGTTGTGATAAAGAGTTGAGATTGCAATTGAGTGTACCATGTTGATGGTGCCATTGATGATCACAATTTCGTGCACCATTAACCCCCATCGAGCAATATTGATTATTTGAGAAAAAGTTATGCATAGACTCTTGGGGATGCACGTCGAGGGGCAGTCTAGGGTTTTCGGACATGTCGGGTTGGCTGGATAACCAACAGATGAGCCTCATCAGCCTTAGGGCAGGCATGCATCATATGCATACTACTTGAATTACTTGTTTGTGAATTAACCGGGTGTGCCTAAGTGTACTTGCCATGCTAAGTGTATATTTGTTACCTGCAGTACTTGTAACCTTCTTGTGCTTGCCTTTATTTGTTTATTTGTCTATGAAACACTAATGGAGATGGAGTTATGGAGGAATGGTAGTATGGGACTTAGATTTAAGGTTAAGTTAAGTTAGGCCTAGATACTTGGTGCACGAATATTACTTCACACTATGTAATTTCGCACAACTGACCAGCAAGTGCACTGGGTCGTCCAAGTAATACCTTACGTGAGTAAGGGTCGATCCCACAGAGATTGTTGGCTTAAAGCAAGCTACGGTTATCCTGTAACTCTTAGTCAGGATATAATATCAATAATAATTTTTAGTTTTAATTGTAAAAAGTAAAAGAGCATGAAATAAATACTTCTTATGCAGTAATGGAGAATATGTTGGAGTTTTGGAGATGCTTTGTCTTCTGAATTCCTGTAACATAATGCTTCCTCACTTTCAAACATTCAAGGCTCCTTCCATGGCAAGCTGTGTGTAGGGCATCACCGTTGTCAATGGCTACTTCCCATCCTCTCAGTGAAAATGGTCCAAATGCTCTGTCACAGCTCGGCTAATCATCTGTCGGTTCTCGATCATGTCGGAATAAGATCCATTGATCCTTTTGTGTCTGTCACTACGCCCAACACTCACGAGTTTGAAGCTCGTCACAGTCATCCAATCCCAGAATCCTACTCGAAATACCACAGATCAAGTTTAGACCTTCTGGATTCTCAAGGATGCTGCCAATGGATTCTAGCTTATACCACGAAGATTCTGATTAAGAAATCTAAGAGATACTCATTCAATCTAATGTAGAACAGAGGTGGTTGTCAGGCACACGTTGATGGATTGAGAAATGTGATGAGTGTCATGGATCATCACCTTCTTCATAGTGAAGCGCGAATGAACATCTTAGATAGGAACAAGCGTGTTTGAATGGAAAACAGAAATGATTGCATTAATTCATCGAGACGCTGCAGAACTCCTCACCCCCAACAATGGAGTTTAGAGACTCATGCTGTCAAAAGGTACAAATTTCAGATCTAAAAATGTCATGAGATACAAAATAAGTCTCTAAAAGTTGTTTAAATACTAAACTAGTAACCTAGGTTTACAGAAAATGAGTAAACTAAGATGGATAGTGCAGAAATCCACTTCTGGGGCCCACTTGGTATGTGCTGGGGCTGAGACTTAAGCTTCTCACGTGCCTGGGCTATTTCTGGATTTGAACGCCAGGTTGTAACCTGTTTCTGGCGCTGAACTCCAACATGCAACCTGTTTCTGGCGCTGAACGCTAGAATGCAACATGGAACTGGCATTAAACGCTAGTTTACGTTATTTATCTTCGTGCAAAGTATGGACTATTATATATTGCTAGAAAGCCCTGGATGTCTACTTTCCAACTCAATTGAGAGCGCGCCAATTGGACTCCTGTAGTTCCAAAAAAATCCATTCCGAGTGCAGGGAGGTCAGAATCCAACAACATCAGCAGTCCTTTTTCAGCCTGAATCAGATTTTTGCTCAGCTCCCTCAATTTCAGCCAGAAAATACCTGAAATCACATAAAAATACACAAACTCATAGTAAAGTCTAAAAATATGATTTTTGCCTAAAAACTAATAAAAATATACTAAAAACTAACTAAAACATACTAAAATCTACATGAAATTACCCCCAAAAGCGTATAAAATATCCGCTCATCACAACACCAAACTTAAACTATTGCTTGTCCTCAAGCAACTAGATAAATAAAATAGGATAAAAAGCAATTAAGAGGCAATAATATCTCAGAGTTTCAAGTGAAGCTCAGATTCTAATTAGATGAGCGGGACTAGTAGCTTTTTACTTCTGAACAGTTTTGGCATCTCACTTTATCCTTTGAAATTCAGAATGATTGGCATCCATAGGAACTCAGAATTCGGATAGTATTATTGATTCTCCTAGTGTAGTATGTTGATTCTTGAACACAACTTTATGAGTCTTGGCTGTGGTCCTAAGCACTTTGTTTTCCAGTATTACCACCGGATACATAAATGCCACAGACACATAACTAGGTGAACCTTTTCTGATTGTGACTTAGCTTTGCTAGAGCCCCTAATTAGAGGTGTCCAGAGTTCTTAAGCACACTCCTTTGCCTTGGATCACGACTTTAACCACTCAGTCTCAATTCACATGGACCTGCATGCCACAAGCAAATGATTAGGGACAGCTTGATTTAGCCGCTTAGGCCTGGATTTACTTCCTTGGGCCCTCCTATCCATTAATGCTCAAAGCCTTGGATCCTTTTCACCCTTGCCTTTTGGTTTTAAGGGTTATTGGCTTTTTCTTTTTCTTTATCCAATGATCCTTTTTTTTCACTGCTTTTTCTTGCTTCAAGAATCAATTTCATGATTTTTCAGATCAACAATAATATTTCTCTTGTTCATCATTCTTTCAAGAGCCAACAATTTTAACATTCATGAATTTCAGTATAAAAAATATGCACTGTTCAAGCATTCATTCAGAAGACAAAAAGTATTGCCACCACATATAAATAATTAGAATTTTCCTTATTAAGAACTCGAAAAAATTAAATTGCCTCTTTATTCTAAAAATCTACTATTTTATTCATGTTTGATGATGATGAGAAAAAATAAATTATAGCTTAATTGGAAATAAAATCAAAATAGATATACTAATTACTACTACTCCTATATAACTTCTAAGGTAAATTCTTATAAAAACAACTATCACAGAGTTAAAGCTAAGATTAGGACTCAATAACCTTTATTTTGAGAACTGGATGTTCCTCTAGTCTATGGGGTGCTTGGTCCTTCAAGAGATAGTTTTTGACGCTTCAGTTCCTTCAAGTCACGCCTTTGCTCTACTTGTTCCCCAAGCAGTTTGCAAAGCATGCTATTTTGATTATTCTGTTCTTCCTTTTATTTGGTCCATAGCTTCTTGCAACTTGATAACCGATGCTTCAAGATGCTCCCAGTATTCAAATTGAGGGATTTCTGGGAGGAATTCCTATGCTCTCCTCTTGATGGGGTCATCCTGCACTTGTTGTTTTTCCATTGATATTTTGGTGATTGGTCGCTCAACTGAGATATACTCAGTTATTCCCATCTTTACTCCAGCATCTTTACATAGCATAGATATTAAGCTAGGATAAGCCAATTTGGCATCTTTAGAGTTCTTGTTTGCAATTATGTAAAGTTCACACAAAATCAACTGATGAACTTCCACTTCTCTTCCTAACATAATGCAGTGGATCATCACTGCTCTTTTAATGGTGACTTTAGAGCGGTTGCTAGTGGGCAGTATAGAACGCCCAATGAAGTCCAGCCAGCTTCTGGCAACTGGTTTGAGATCTTCTCTCTTGAGTTGATTTGGGACGCCCTTGGTGCTGGTGGTCCACCTGGTTCCAGGGATTCATATGTCCTCTAGAATCTTGTCCAGGCCCTTATTTGTTCTCATTATTCTCCTATTAAAGGAGTCTGGGTCATCTTTCACCTGAGGTAGCTTAAAGATCTCCCTGATTTTATCAGGGTGGATGTGAACAATCTTTCCTCTGACCAAGGTCCGATAGTCATAGAGGGCAGTTCCAGATATTCTCTGCCTGTCTGTTTGCCACAGATTAGCATAGAATTCTTGAACCATGTTTCTTCCCACCTTCGTTTCAGGATTAGCTAAGACTTTCCAGTTCCTGTTTCGAATTTGCTCTTGGATCTCCGGATATTCATCTTCTTTTAGATCGAATTTAACTTCCGGGATCACTGACCTTAGACCCATTATTTTGTAGTAATGGTCTGAATGTTCTTTGGTTAAGAACTTTTCTTGATTCCAAAGTGGTTTTGGAATACTCTCTTTCTTGCCTCTTGGAGTGGGTTGTTTTCCTTTAGGAGCCATGATCTTAGTGGGTATGGCTTAGTGATCACGGATAAACACACCAAACTTAGAGGTTTGCTTATCCTCAAGCAAAAGAAAAGAAAAGAGAGGGATAGAAGGAGAGCTAGTTTTCGAATTATAGATGAGAGGAGAGAGGCCGAATATAGATTTAAAGGGAGGGGTGGGTTTTCGAAAATTTTGAAGAAAGATAAGATAGAAGATATGATTTGTAAAAGATAAATATGATAGGAAAAAGATATAATTAAAAATTGAAAAGATATAGAAGATATCTGAAAAAGATAAATCTGAATTTTAGAAAAAAAAATTTGGGATTAATTTGAAAAGATAATTGAGTTTTGAAAAAGATTTGAAAAGAAGTTGGAGAGGATTTGAAAAGGATTTGTGTTTATGAATTAAGATACATTTGATATCTTTTGAAAAAGGGATTTTAAAAATTAGGATTAAATTTTTGGAATTGAAGGATGAGGGTTTGTAACATGTTTATGCAAGAAATTATTAATTGGAACATAAAAATTTGGAAAAATGTGAATTGAAAACGAATTTACCTCCTCCCCACAATCCTGGAGTTAAACGCCCAAATGCTGCATGTTTTGGGCGTTTAACACCCATTTGTAGCTTCTTCTGGGTGTTCAACGCCCAGCTGTTGTTTCTAGCTGGCGTTGAACGCCAGAAACTCCTTTGTCACTAGGTGTTTTTCTGAACGCCTAGGACGCTGTAAATCTGGCGTTAAACGCCCAGAAAGTGCTTCTTTCTGGCATTCAACGCCCAGAAGATGCTTCTTTCTGGCGTTTAACACCCAGATGGCTATCTTTACTGGCGTTGAACGCCCAGTAGATGCTTCTTTTGGGCGTTCAACGCCCAAAACAACTCTTACTGGCTTTTTCGCACCAGTGAGCTTTCTTTTTGCTGTTTTATCCTCTGAATCCTTCTGTAACTCTGTGAACTCAAGCAATTACTATTTTACCTTGAAGATAATTGACATAAACCTGTAAAAATCAATTAATTAACAATTAAGCCTTGTTAATGGCTGGGTTGCCTCCCAGCAAGCGCTTCTTTATTGTCTTTAGCTGGACTATTACTGAGCTTTAATCAAGTCTCAGTTTTGAGCATTCTTGCTCAAAATTGCTTTCAAGATAATGTTTGACTCTCTCTCCATTAACAATGAACTTTTTGTTAGAATCATTATTCTAAAGCTCTACGTATTCATATGGTGACACACTTGTAATCACATATGGACCTCTCCACCGGGATTTCAATTTCCCAGGGAATAATCTAAGTCTAGAATTAAATAGCAGAACTTTCTGCCCTGGCTCAAAGACTCTGGATGATAGTTTCTTATCATGCCATCTTTTTCCTTTCTCTTTGTAAATTTTTGCATTTTCGAAAGCATTGAGTCTGAATTCCTCTAGCTCATTTAACTGGAGCAATCATTTTTCTTCAGCTAACTTGGCATCAAGGTTTAGGAATCTGGTTGCCCAATAGGCCTTATGTTCCAGTTCCACTGGCAAGTGATAGGCTTTTCCATACACAAGCTGGTATGGAGAAGTTCCTATAGGAGTCTTGAATGATGTTCTGTATGCCCACAGAGCATCATCCAAGCTTCTTGCCCAATCCCTTCTACGGTTAATCACAGTCCGTTTCAGGATTCTTTTAAGTTCTCTATTAGAGACTTCAGCTTGCACATTTGTCTGTGGATGATATGGAGTAGCTACCCTGTGGCTAACTCTATATCGAACCAAAGCAGAGTAAAGCTGTTTATTGCAAAAATGAGTACCCCCGTCACTGATTAGTACTCTAGGGATACCAAACCTACTGAAGATGTGTTTCTGGAGGAATTTCAGCACTGTCTTAGTATCGTTAGTGGGTGTTGCAATAGATTTCACCCATTTGGATACATAATCCACTGCCACCAGAATATAAGTGTTTGAGTATGATGGTGGAAAAGGCCCATGAAGTCAATACCCCATACATCAAACAACTCAATCTCCAAGATCTCTTGTTGAAGCATGGCATAATTGTGAGGCAGATTGCCAGATCTTTGGCAACTGTCACAATTAAGTACAAACACTCGAGAGTCTTTATAGAGTGTAGGTCAGTAGAAGCCACATTAGAGGACTCTTGTGGTTGTTCGCTCAGTTCCAAAATATCCTCCATACTGTGATCCATGGCAGTGCCAGAGGATCTTCTGTGCTTCTTCTTTAGGCACACATCTATGGATTACTCCATCTGCACATCTCTTGAAAAGATATGGTTCATCCCAAAGATAGTACTTTGCATCCGTGATCAATTTCTTTGTTTGCTGCCTACTGTACTCTTTGGGTATGAATCTCACTGCCTTGTAGTTTGCAATGTCTGCAAACCATGGCACTTCCTGGATGGCAAAGAGTTTCTCATCCAAAAAGTTTTTAGAGATCTCAGTAAGAGGGAGGGACGCCCCTTCTACTGGTTCTATTCGGGATAGGTGATCTGCTACTTGGTTCTCTGTCCCTTTTCTATCTCTTATTTCTTATCAAACTCTTGCAGAAGCAACACCCATATGATGAGTCTGGGTTTTGAATCCTGCTTTGTGAGTAGATATTTAAGAGCAGCATTGTCAGTGTACACAATCACTTTTGATCCTACTAAATAAGATCTGAACTTGTCAATGGCGTAAACCACTGCAAGTAACTCTTTTTCTGTGGTTGTGTAGTTCTTCTGTGCGTCAATTAAAACACGACTGGCATAGTAAATGACGTGCAGAAGCTTGTCATGCCTTTGTCCTAACACTGCACCAATGGCATGGTCACTAACATCACACATCAGTTCAAATGGTAATGTCCAGTCTGGTGTAGAGATGACTGGTGCTGTGACCAGCTTAGCTTTCAGAGTCTCAAATGCCTATAGACACTCTTTATCAAAGATAAATGGCATGTCAGCAGCTAGCAGATTACTCAGAGGTTTGGCGATTTTTGAAAAATCTTTTATAAACCTCCTATAAAATCCTGCATGCCCCAGAAAGCTTCTGATTGCCTTAACATTGGCAGGTGGTGGTAATTTTTTAATTACCTCTACCTTAGCTTGATCCACCTCTATTCCCTTGTTCAAAATCTTGTGCCCAAGGACAATTCCTTCAATCACCATAAAGTGACATTTCTCCCAGTTTAAAACCAGGTTAGTCTCTTGGCACCTCTTTAGAACAAGTGCTAGATGGTCAAGACAGGAGCTGAATGAGTCTCCAAATACTAAAAAGTCATCCATAAAAACTTCCAGAAATTTTTCTACCATATCAGAGAAAATTGAGAGCATGCACCTTTGAAAGGTTGCAGGTGCATTGCACAGGCCAAATGGCATCCTTCTGTATGCAAATACTCCGGATGGACATGTGAATGTTATTTTTTCTTGATCCTGGGGGTCTACTGCAATTTGATTATAACCTGAATATCCATCCAGGAAGCAGTAGTATTCATGACCTGCTAGTCTTTCTAGCATCTGGTCTATGAATGGTAAAGGAAAATGATCCTTTCTGGTGGCTATATTGAGCCTTCTATAATCAATACACATACGCCACCCTGTAACTGTTCTTGTAGGAACCAGTTCATTTTTTTCATTATGAACCACTGTCATGCAACCCTTCTTAGGGACGACTTGAACAGGGCTTACCCAGGGGCTATCAGAAATGGGATAAATAATCCCAGCCTCTAGTAATTTAGTGACCTCCTTCTGCACCACCTCCTTCATGGCTGGATTCAGCCACTTCTGTGGTTGAACCACTGGCTTAGCGTCACCCTCCAATAGGATCTTGTGCATGCATCTGGCTGGGCTAATGCCCTTAAGATCACTGATGAACCACCCAAGAGCTGTCTTGTGTGTCCTTAGCACTTGAATTAGTGCTTCCTCTTCCAATGGCTCTAAGGTAGAGCTTATGATTACAGGAAAGATATCACCTTCTCCCAGAAATGCATATTTCAGGGATGGTGGTAATGGTTTGAGCTCAGGTTTGGGAGGTTTCTCCTCTCCCTGAGGGATTTTCAAAGGTTCGATTATTCTCTTTGGTTCCTCCAGATCAGGCTGAACATCTTTAAAGATATCCTCTAGCTCTGATTCGAGACTCTCAGTCATATTGACCTGTTTTACCAGAGAATCAATAATATCAATGCTCATGCAGTCATTTAGGGTGTCTGGATGCTGCATAGCTTTGACAACATTCAACTTAAACTCATCCTCATTAACTCTCAGGGTTACTTCCACTTTTTGGACGTCAATAAGGGTTCGGCCAGTTGTTAGGAAAGGTCTTCCTAGAATGAGAGTTGCACTCTTGTGCTCCTCCATTTCCAGCACCACAAAGTCAGTGGGAAAGGCAAATGGCCCAACCTTGACAATCATGTCTTCAATCATGCTTGATGGGTGTTTAATGGAACCATCAGCAAGTTGGAGACATATCCGGGTTGGTTTGACTTCATCAGTCAACCCAAGCTTTTTGATAGTAGATGCAGGTATTAGGTTGATACTTGCCCCAAGATCACATAGAGCTTGCTTGGTACAAGTACCTTCTAATGTGCATGGTATCATAAAGCTTCCAGGATCTTTAAGCTTCTCAGGTAAGCTTTTCAGAATGACTGCATTGCATTCTTCAGTGAGGTAAACTTTTTCAGTTTCCCTCCAATCCTTCTTATGACTTAAGATCTCTTTCATGAACTTAGCATAAGAGGGTATTTGCTCAAGTGCTTCTGCAAACGGAATCTTTATTTCAAGAGTCCTGAGATAGTCTGCAAAGCAGGCAAATTGCTTATCCTGTTCTGCTTGACGGAGTTTTTGAGGATAAGGCATTTTGGCTTTGTATTTCTCAACCTTAGTTGTTGCAAGTTTATTGCCTACAGATGTAGGTTGAGCAGCCTTTTTAGAGGAGTTGCTATCAGCACTTGTATGTGTATGATCTCCCACTGGCATTTGAATGCCAGGGGTGGAAGCTGGAGTGGCGTTAGATGCCAACTCCTTACCTATTTCTGGCGTCTGAACGCCAAAACTGTGCTTCCTTTGGGCATTCAACGCCAGTTCCTTGCTTGTTTCTGGCATTGGACGCCAGGACTGAGCATGGGTTGGGTGTTCAACGCCAGCTTTCCACCCATTTTCTGGCGTTTGAGCGCCAGAATTATTCCTCTCTGGGCTCTGACTGTTCTCAGAGGGATTTTGAGTAGCAGTCTGTTCAATTCTTGGCTTTCTACTGCCTTGAAGTGAGGTATTTAATGTTTTTCTACTTCTTAATTGAACTGATTGGCATTCTTTTGTTATTTGTTTTGATAACTACTGTTCTGTTTGCTTCAACTGCACTTCCATATTCATATTAGCCATTCTTGTTTCTTGCAATATTTCCTTGAATTTGGCTAACTGTTTTGTTAGAAAATCTAATTGCTGATTGAATTCAGTAGCTTGATCTGCAGGACTGAGTTCAGCAGTTACTGTTTTAGCCTCTTCGTTGATGGAAGGTTCACTGCTTAGATACAAATGCTGATTTTTGGCAACTGTATCAATAAGCTCTTGAGCTTCTTCAATTGTCTTTCTCATGTGTATAGATCCACCAGCTGAGTGGTCTAGAGAAATCTGAGCTTTCTTTGTAAGCCCATAATAGAAGATGTCTAACTGCACCCACTCTGAAAATATTTCAGAGGGGCATTTTCTTAGCATCTCTCTGTATTTCTCCCAGGCATCATAAAGAGATTCATTATCTCCTTGTTTAAAGCCTTGAATGCTCAGCCTTAGCTGTGTCATCCGTTTTGGAGGAAAATAGTGATTAAGGAATTTTTCGGACAGCTGTTTCCATGTCTTTATGCTGTCCTTAGGTTAGTTATTTAACCACCTCTTAGCTTGGTCTTTTATAGCAAATGGAAACAGTAACAATCTGTAGACATCCTGATCTACTTCCTTATCATGTACTATGTCAGCAATTAGTAAAAACTGTGCCAGAAACTCTGTAGGTTCTTCTTGTGGAAGACCGAAATACTGGCAACTTTGCTGCACCATGATAATGAGCTGAGGATTCAACTCAAAGCTACTAACTCCAATGGAGGGTATACAGATACTACTCCCATATGAAGCAGTGGTGGGGTTAGCATATGACCTCAGAGTCCTTTTGGACTGTTCATTTCCACTTAAGTCCATAATGGAGAAAGGGAAATGCTGTGAATTTATTTTATTATTATAGAGGAGGTTTCGAAATAATAAAATAAAATAAAATAAAAACTAAAATAAAAAAATAAAAAATGTGAAATTATTTTCGAAAAAGTGAGGAGAGAGAAAGTGGTTAGGATATTTTTGAAAAAGATATGATTTGAAAAATTTTGACCAAGTCAACCCAAGTAATTCGAAAATTATGAGAAATTAAAGGAAAAGATATTTTTTTATTTTTGAATTTTATGATGAAAGAGAAAAACACACAAAAGACACAAGACTTAAAATTTTTAGATCTAGTGCTCCTTGTTTTTCGAAAATTTTGGAGGGAAAACACCAAGGAACACCAAACTTAAATTTTAAGATCAAAACACAAAGAAGAATCAAGAACACTTTGAAGACTCACAAGAACACCAAGAACAAAAGAAAGAACACCAAACTTTAAATTTTTAGAAAATCACAATAAAATTTTCAAAAATTAAAGAGAGATTAACAAGAAAACACCAAACTTAGAGTTTGGCACAAGATTTAATCAAAGAAAAATTATTTTTGAAAAAAAAAGTTTTAAAAGGAAGATACCCAATTGCCAAGAACATAAGCCAACGTTCTAGCCAACTGAGTTATAAATGTAACGTGTTTTAATATTGTATAAAAAAATATTTTTGAAAACTAATATTTTGAAAAAGCACAAGGAAAACACGAAAACACATAGAACAAGAAAAATCAAAGATCAAATAAGAAAATTGACAAGAACAATTTGAAGATCAAGGAAAAACAAAGAACATGCAATTCGAAAATTGAAAGATAAAGAAAAGCATGTGGTGCGCGAAATTGTGATCATCAATGGCGCCATCAACATGGTACGCACAATTGCAATCTCAACTCTTTGTCACAACTTCGCACAACTAACCAGCAAGTGCATTGGGTCGTCCAAGTAATAAACCTTACGCGAGTAAGGGTCGATCCCACGGAGATTGTTGGTATGAAGCAAGCTATGGTCACCTTGTAAATCTTAGTCAGGCAAACTCAAATGGTTATGAATGATGAATAAAACATAAAGATAAGGATAGAGATACTTATGTAATTCATTGGTGGGAATTTCAGATAAGCGTATGAAGATGCTTGGTCCCTTCCGTCTCTCTGCTTTCCTACTGTCTTCATCCAATCCTTCTTACTCCTTTCCATGGCAAGCTGTATGTAGGGTTTCACCGTTGTCAGTGGCTACCTCCCATCCTCTCAGTGAAAATGTTCAACGCACCCTGTCACGGCACGGCTATTCAGCTGTCGGTTCTCGATCATGTCGGAATAGAATCCAGTGATTCTTTTGCGTCTGTCACTAACGCCCCACAATCGCGAGTTTGAAGCTCGTCACAGTCATTCAATCATTGAATCCTACTCAGAATACCACAGACAAGGTTTAGACCTTCCGGATTCTCTTGAATGCCGCCATCAGTTCTAGCTTATACCACGATGATTCCGATTAAGGGATCGAAGAGATAAACATTCAAGCCTTGTTTGCTTGTAGAACAGAAGTGGTTGTCAGGCACTCGTTCATAAGTGAGAATGATGATGAGTGTCACATAATCATCACATTCATCATGTTCTTGGGTGCAAATGAATATCTTAGAACAAGAATAAGCTGAATTGAATAGAAGAACAATAGTAATTGCATTAATACTCGAGGTACAGCAGAGCTCCACACCTTAATCTATGGTGTGTAGAAACTCCACCATTGGAAATACATAAGAACAAGGTCTAGGCATGGCCGTGAGGCCAGCCTCCCAATGATCTAAGATAGCATAAGAATAAAGATAGCTACCGAGATGAAAATACAATAGCAAAAGGTCTTATTTATATAGAACTAGTAGCCTAAGGTTTACAAAGATGAATAAATGACATAAAAATCCACTTCCGGGCCCACTTGGTGTGTGCTTGGGCTGAGCATTGAAGCATTTTCGTGTAGAGACTTCTCTTGGAGTTAAACGCCAGCTTTTATGCCAGTTTGGGCGTTTAACGCCGGGCAGTTTTGAGCTGATTTGGAACGCCAGTTTGGGCCATCAAATCTCGGGCAAAGTATGGACTATTAAACATTGATGGAAAGCCCAAAATGTCTAATTTCCAACGCCGTTGAGAGCGCGCCAATTGGGTTTCTATAGCTCCAGAAAATCCACTTCGAGTGTAAGGAGGTCAGAATCCAACAGCATCTGCAGTCCTTTTTAGCCTCTAAATCAGATTTTTGCTCAAGTCCCTCAATTTCAGCCAGAAAATACCTGAAATCACAGAAAAATACACAAACTCATAGTAAATTCCAGAAAAATGAATTTTAACTAAAAACTAATAAAAATATACTAAAAACTAACTCAAACATACTAAAAATATACTAAAAACAATGCCAAAAAGCGTATAAATTATCCGCTCATCACAACACCAAACTTAAATTGTTGCTTGTCCCCAAGCAACTGAAAATCAAATGAGATAAAAAAAGAAGAGAATATACAATGAATTCCAAAAATATCTATGAAGATCAGTATTAATTAGATGAGCGGGACTTTTAGCTTTTTGCCTCTGAACAGTTTTGGCATCCCACTCTATCCTTTGAAATTCAGAATGATTGGCTTCTTTAGGAACTCAGAATCCAGATAGTGTCATTGATTCTCCTAGTTAAGTATGATGATTCTTGAACACAGCTACTTATTGAGTCTTGGCCGTGGCCCAAAGCACTCTGTCTTCCAGTATTACCACCGGATACATACATTCCACAGACACATAATTGGGTGAACATTTTCAGATTGTGACTCAGCTTTGCTAGAGTCCCCAATTAGAGGTGTCCAGGGTTCTTAAGCACACATTGGATTGCCTCCCAACAAGCGCTTCTTTAATGTCAGTAGCTTGACAGTGAGCACTCATGGAGCCTCACAGATACTCAGAGCCATGTTGGAACCTCCCAACACCAAACTTAGAGTTTGAATGTGGAGGTTCAACACCAAACTTAGAATTTAGTTGTGGCCTCCCAACACCAAACTTAGAGTTTGACTGTGGGGGCTCTGTTTGACTCTGTTTTGAGAGAAGCTCTTCATGCTTCCTCTCCATGGTGACAGAGGGATATCCTTGAGCCTTAAACACAAAGGATTCTTTATTCACTTGAATGATCAATTCTCCTCTATCAACATTAATCACAGCCTTTGCTGTGGCTAGGAAGGGTCTGCCAAGGATGATGGATTCATCCATGCACTTCCCAGTCTCTAGGACTATGAAATCAGCAGGGATGTAATGGTCTTCAACTTTTACCAGAACATCCTCTACAAGTCCATAAGCTTGTTTTCTTGAATTGTCTGCCATCTCTAGTGAGATTTTTGCAGCTTGCACCTCAAAGATCCCTAGCTTCTCCATTACAGAGAGAGGCATGAGGTTTACACTTGACCCTAGGTCACACAAGGCCTTCTTGAAGGTCATGGTGCCTATGGCACAAGGTATTGAGAACTTCCAGGATCTTGTCTCTTTTGAGGTAGTTTCTGCCTAGACAAGTCATCCAATTCTTTGGTGAGCAAAGGGGGTTCATCCTCCAAAGTCTCATTACCAAATAACTTGTCATTTAGCTTTATGATTGCTCCAAGGTATTTAGCAACTTGCTCTTCAGTGACATATTCATCCTCTTCAGAGGAAGAATACTCATCAGAGCTCATGAATGGCAGAAGTAAATCCAATGGGATCTCTATGGTCTCAGTGTGAGCCTCAGATTCCCATGGTTCCTCATTAGGGAACTCATTGGAGGCCAGTGGACGTCCATTGAGGTCTTTCTCAGTGGCGTTCACTGCCTCTTCCTCCTCTCCAAATTTGGCCATATTGATGGCCTTGCACTCTCCTTTTGGATTTTCTTCTGTATTGCTTGAAAGAGTACTAGGAGGGAGTTCAGTAATTTTCTTGCTCAGCTGACCCACTTGTGCCTCCAAATTTCTAATGGAGGACCTTGTTTCAGTCATGAAACTTTGAGTGGTTTTGATTAGATCAGAGACCATGGTTGCTAAGTCAGAGTGGTTCTGCTTAGAATTCTCTGTCTGTTGCTGAGAAGATGATGGAAAAGGCTTGCTATTGCTAAACCTGTTTCTTCCACCATTATTGTTGTTGAAACCTTGTTGAGGTCTCTGTTGATCCTTCCATGAGAGATTTGGATGATTTCTCCATGAAGGATTATAGGTGTTTCCATAGGGTTCTCCCATGTAATTCACCTCTTCCATTGAAGGGTTCTTAGGATCATAAGCTTCTTCTTCAGATGAAGCTTCCTTAGTACTGCCTGGTGCATTTTGCATTCCAGACAGACTTTGAGAAATCATATTGACTTGCTGGGTCAATATTTTGTTCTGAGCCAATATGGCATTCAGAGTATCAATCTCAAAAACTCCTTTCTTCTGATTAGCCCCGTTGTTCACAGGATTCCTTTCAGAAGTGTACATGAATTGGTTATTTGCAACCATTTCAATTAGTTCTTGAGCTTCTGTAGGCGTCTTCTTCAGATGAAGAGATCCTCCAGCAGAGCTATCCAAAGACATCTTGGACAGTTCAGACAGACCATCATAGAAAATACCTATGATGCTCCATTCAGAAAGCATATCAGAGGGACACTTTCTGATTAATTGTTTGTATCTTTTCCAAGCTTCATAGAGGGATTCTCCTTCCTTCTGTCTGAAGGTTTGGACTTCCACTCTAAGCTTACTCAATTTTTGAGGTGGAAAGAACTTTGCCAAGAAGGCATTGACTAGCTTTTCCCAAGAGTTCAGGCTTTCTTTAGGTTGTGAGTCCAACCATGTCCTAGCTCTGTCTCTTACAGCAAAAGGGAATAGCATAAGTCTGTAGACCTCAGGGTCAACCCCATTAGTCTTGACAGTGTCACAGATTTGCAAGAACTCAGCTAAGAACTGATGAGGATCTTCCAATGGAAGTCTATGGAACTTGCAATTCTGTTGCATTAGAGAAACTAATTGAGGCTTAAGCTCAAAGTTGTTTGCTCCAATGGCAGGGATAGAGATGCTTCTCCCATAGAAGTCGGGAGTAGGTGCAGTAAAGTCACCCAGCATCTTCCTTGCATTGTTGGCATTGTTATTGTTTTCGGCTGCCATGTCTTCTTCTTTGAAGATTTCTGTTAGGCCCTCTACAGAGATTTGTGCCTTAGCTTCTCTTAGCTTTCGCTTCCAGGTTCTTTCAGGTTCAGGGTCAGCCTCAACAAGAATGTTTTTGTCTTTGCTCCTGCTCATATGAAAGAGAAGAGAACAAGAAAATATGGAATCCTCTATGTCACAGTATAGAGATTCCTTGAGGTGTCAGAGGAAAAGAAAAATAGAAGGAAGAGGTAGAAAATTCGAACTTATCAATGAAAGATGGAGTTCGAATTGTGCATTGAGGAGTAGTGTTAGTCCATAAATAGAAGGATGTGAGAAGAAGGGAAGAAATTTTTGAAAATTAAGTAAAATATTTTAAAAACATTTTGAAAAACAATAAGTGATTTTCGAAAACTAAGAGTGGAAAAGAAATCAAGAGATTTTTGAAAAAGATTTTGAAATAAGAAATTAAAAAGATATGATTGAAAAAGATATAGTTTTAAAAAGACATGATTGAGAAGATATGATTTGAAAAACAATTTAAAAAGATTTGATTTTGAAAACTAATGACTTGGCTAACAAGAAAAGATATGATTCAAACATTAAACCTTTCTCAACAGAAAAGGCAACATACTTGAATTGTTGAATCAAATCACTAATTGTTAGCAAGTATTTTTGAAAATGGAAAGAAATTGATTTTGAAAAAGATTTGATTGAAAAGATATGATTTGAAAAAGATTTGATTTTGAAAAATATTGAAAACCTGAAAAAAATTTGAATTGAAAACAGAATCTTCCCTCTTGTGCCATCCTGGCGTTAAACGCCCAGAATGGTGCACATTCTGGCGTTTAACGCCCAAACTACTACCCTTTTGGGCGTTAAACGCCCAGCCAGGCACCCTGGCTGGCGTTTAAACGCCAGTTTGCCTTCCTCACTGGGCATTTTGAACGCCCAGCTTTTTCTGTGTAATTCCTCTGCTGCATGTACTGAATCTTCAATTCCCTGTATTATTAACTTGAAAATGGAATTAAGATCAAATAAACAATGCATGCAAGACACCAAACTTAAAATGAGACACTAGACTCAAACAAGAAACATAAAGATATTTTTGGTTTTTATGATTTTGTAATTTTTTTGTGGTTTTTTCGAAAACTATGTGGAAAAGTAAAATAAAGGATTCAAAATTCTTAATGAGAATCCCAGGAATCATTGCAATGCTAGTCTAAGACTCCGGTCCAGGAATTAGACATGGCTTCATAGCCAGCCAAGCTTTCAAAGAAAGCTCCGGTCCAAAACACTAGACATGGCCAATGGCCAGCCAAGCCTTAGCAGATCATTGCTCCAATAGCAAGATTGATAGAAATCAACAAGCTCTTGTGATGATAAGTTGAAACCTCGGTCCAATAAAATTAGACATGGCTTCACAGCCAGCCAGACTTCAACAGATCATCATGAAACTCTAGAATTCATTCTTAAGAGTTCTGAAAAATACCTAATCTAAGCAACAAGATGAACCGTCAGTTGTCCAAACTCAAACAATCCCCGGCAACGACGCCAAAAACTTGGTGCACGAAATTGTGATCATCAATGGCGCCATCAACATGGTACGCACAATTGCAATCTCAACTCTTTGTCACAACTTCGCACAACTAACCAGCAAGTGCACTGGGTCGTTCAAGTAATAAACCTTACGCGAGTAAGGGTCGATCCCACGGAGATTGTTGGTATGAAGCAAGCTATGGTCACCTTGTAAATCTTAGTCAGGCAAACTCAAATGGTTATGAATGATGAATAAAACATAAAGATAAGGATAGAGATACTTATGTAATTCATTGGTGGGAATTTCAAATAAGCGTATGAAGATGCTTGGTCCCTTCTGTCTCTCTGCTTTCCTATTGTCTTCATCCAATCCTTCTTACTCCTTTCCATGGCAAGCTGTATGTAGGGTTTCACTGTTGTCAGTGGCTACCTCCCATCCTCTCAGTGAAAATGTTCAACGCACCCTGTCACGGCACGGCTATTCAGCTGTCGGTTCTCGATCATGTCGGAATAGAATCCAGTGATTCTTTTGCGTTTGTCACTAACGCCCCACAATCGCGAGTTTGAAGCTCGTCACAGTCATTCAATCATTGAATCCTACTCAGAATACCACAGACAAGGTTTAGACCTTCTGGATTCTCTTGAATGCCGCCATCAGTTCTAGCTTATACCACGAAGATTCCGATTAAGGGATCGAAGAGATAAACATTCAAGCCTTGTTTGCTTGTAGAACAGAAGTGGTTGTCAGGCACTCGTTCATAAGTGAGAATGATGATGAGTGTCACATAATCATCACATTCATCATGTTCTTGGGTGCAAATGAATATCTTAGAACAAGAATAAGCTGAATTGAATAGAAGAACAATAGTAATTGCATTAATACTCGAGGTACAGCAGAGCTCCACACCTTAATCTATGGTGTGTAGAAACTCCACCGTTGGAAATACATAAGAACAAGGTCTAGGCATGGCCGTGAGGCTAGCCTCCCAATGATCTAAGATAGCATAAGAATAAAGATAGCTACCGAGATGAAAATACAATAGCAAAAGGTCTTATTTATATAGAACTAGTAGCCTAAGGTTTACAAAGATGAGTAAATGACATAAAAATCCACTTCCAGGCCCACTTGGTGTGTGCTTGGGCTGAGCATTGAAGCATTTTCGTGTAGAGACTTCTCTCGGAGTTAAACGCCAGCTTTTATGCCAGTTTGGGCGTTTAACTCCCATTCTTGTGCCAGTTAGGGCGTTTAACGCCGGGCAGTTTTGAACTGATTTGGAACGCCGGTTTGGGCCATCAAATCTCGAGCAAAGTATGGACTATTATACATTGATGAAAAGCCCAGGATGTCTACTTTCTAACGCCGTTGAGAGCACGCCAATTGGGCTTCTGTAGCTCCAGAAAATCCACTTCGAGTGCAGGGAGGTCAGAATCCAACAGCATCTGCAGTCCTTTTCAGCCTCTAAATCAGATTTTTGCTCAAGTCCCTCAATTTCATCCAGAAAATACCTGAAATCACAGAAAAACACACAAACTCATAGTAAAGTCCAGAAAAGTGAATTTTAACTAAAAACTAATAAAAATATACTAAAAACTAACTCAAACATACTAAAAATATACTAAAAATAATGCCAAAAAGCGTATAAATTATCCGCTCATCAGCATGCAATTGACACCAAACTTAAAACATGACACTAAACTTCAAAGAAAAACTAAAAATTAATAAAGAAAAATAATATTTTTGAAAAAGTTTTTTTTTTAAAAGGGAAAATAAAAGATGCAATTCTAGTGACTCTAAACCAAAAGGACTAATTTTTCCTGATCTAAGCAACAAGATTCACCGTCAGTTGTTCAAACTCAAAAAATCCCCGAAAACGGCGCCAAAAACTTGGTGCACAAAAATTACTTCACACTATGTAATTCCGCACAACTGACCAGCAAGTGCACTGGGTCGTCCAAGTAATACCTTACGTGAGTAAGGGTCGATCCCACGGAGATTGTTGGCTTGAAGCAAGTTATGGTAATCCTGTAACTCTTAGTCAGGATATAATATCAATAATAATTTTTAGTTTTAATTGTAAAAAGTAAAAGAGCATGAAATAAATACTTCTTATGCAGTAATGGAGAATATGTTGGAGTTTTGGAGATGCTTTGTCTTCTGAATTCCTGTAACATAATGCTTCCTCGCTTTCAAACATGCAAGGCTCCTTCCATGGCAAGCTGTATGTAGGGCATCACCATTGTCAATGGCTACTTCCCATCCTCTCAGTGAAAATGGTCCAAATGCTCTGTCACAGCACAGCTAATCATCTGTCGGTTCTCGATTATGTCGGAATAAGATCCATTGATCCTTTTGCATCTGTCACTACGCCTAACACTCGCGAGTTTGAAGCTCGTCACAGTCATCTAATCCTAGAATCCTACTTGGAATACCACAGACCTGGTTTAGACTTTTCGGATTCTCAAGGATGCTGCCAATGGATTCTAGCTTATACCACGAAGATTCTGATTAAGGAATCTAAGAGATACTCATTCAATCTAATGTAGAATGGAGGTGGTTGTCGGCACACGTTCATGGATTGAGGAAGGTGATGAGTGTCACGGATCATCACCTTCTTCATAGTGAAGCGCGAATGAACATCTTAGATAGGAACAAGCGTGTTTGAATGGAAAACAGAAATGATTGCATTAATTCATCGAGACGCTGCAGAGCTCCTCACCCCCAACAATGGAGTTTAGAGACTCATGCCGTCAAAAGGTACAAATTTCAGATCTAAAAATGTCATGATATACAAAATAAGTCTCTAAAAGTTGTTTAAATACTAAACTAGTAACCTAGGTTTACAGAAAAAGAGTAAACTAAGATGGATAGTGCAGAAATCCACTTTTGGGGCCCACTTGATATGTGCTGGGGCTGAGACTTAAGCTTCTCACGTGCCTGGGCTATTTTTGGAGTTGAACGCCAGGTTGTAACCTATTTCTGGCGTTGAACTCCAACTTGCAACCTGTTTCTGGCGCTGAACGCCAAAATGCAACATGGAACTGGCGTTAAATGCCAGTTTACGTCATTTATCTTCACGCAAAGTATAAACTATTATATATTGCTGGAAATCCCTGGATGTCTACTTTCCAACTCAATTGAGAGCGTGCCAATTGGACTCCTGTAGCTCAAAAAAAATCCATTCTGAGTGCAGGGAGGTCAGAATCCAACAGCATCAGCAGTCCTTTTTCAGCCTGAATCAGATTTTTGCTCAACTCCCTCAATTTCAGCCAGAAAATACCTGAAATCACAGAAAAACACACAAACTCATAGTAAAGTCCAGAAATATGATTTTTGCCTAAAAACTAATAAAAATATACTAAAAACTAACTAAAACATACTAAAATCTACATGAAATTACCTCCAAAAAGCGTATAAAATATCCACTCATCAATACTCTTAGAAAACCACCTTTTATGGCTTCTGTTTAATACTTTAAGCTCTATAATATGAGTGTCGGCATTCTAGGATTGCCTCTGACATTCCCAGGGCCATATATATTATGTGTCTGGCACGTTTACCATACTGAGAACCTCCGGTTCTCATTCCATACTATGTTGTTGTTTTTCAGATGCAGGTCGAGAGGCATCTCGTTAGGCATCTGGATTCCTGAAGCAAAGTGGTTACTGAGTTATTTTGTTGTACAGTGATGTATATATATGTACTTAGCTTTCTCTCTGCATAACTTATTCTTTTTTATCTTCTTAGATGTTTATGGAGAGGCAGGATTTTGTTTATGTACATTTGGGTTTTTGATATGTATATATATATATATATGTGTGTGTGTGTGTGTGTGTGTGTGTGTGTGTAAATATTCTCTGACTAGCCCTGACTTCGCGAGCTGAGTTAGGAGCTTATTATTTTGTATCTTTGGCTTTCTATTCCTACTTTTATTATCTTATGCAATAGTTATAGTTTTCTTCACACGCAAGTTATTTCGTTTCCGGAGCGTTGCGCTTTTCGTTTTTCGATTTTGTTGTACCCATTTTTCAAGGCTCCTAGTTTATTGTATTCTTTTTGCTATTATATGCATGTATTTTAATTTTAGAAGTCGTAACACCTCGCCACCTCTGTTTTACATCCTAGGTGTAATACTCTGTGTGGTAGGGTGTTACACATATTACATTTATTTTAAGTAAATTTATTTTTTATTAAAAGTAAAATTAAAAAATAAATTAAATAATTATCTGTCGTAAAAAAATTAAAATTATTGAAGAAAAATAAAAAAATTTATTAAAAAGTTAAAAATAAAATTTAATTAAATTAAACATTGAAGAAGCTTGGAATATTAGAGACAAAAAGATATAATTTATACTTGTATATGTACATGCTCTTATGCTCTTTTTTCCTTTCCTGAACGTTTATATACTAGTCATTCTACAAGTATGAGTAAAAAAAATCTTGAATTTATAACACAATTCATTCCGTTAAAATTTATTATCATTTTACTTGATTTGGTAATTCTTTTAAGAGTGATGTATCATTTTTGTTCCCAACGTTTTCATCCTATTTAAGTTCATAATAATTTAAAATCGTCTCAATTTTGTCTCATTGTCAATTCTGTTAACAGATCACTAACGGCAAGACAACATTGAGTCGATTTTAAAACGTTAAGGACTTAAATAAGATGCTTTAAACGTTCGGGACAACTTTGAGACTTACCCCAAATGTTGGGGACAAAAATAATACTTTACTCTATATATATGCATATCATGCAATAAGTACGTTAAAAACCAGCACAACACTAATAATAAGATCCCAACTTTTTTTTCTCTCTATGAATCCTTAGAACCTTGCTGTCTAGCTAGAGAAGCAGTCACTAGAGGAGGAAGATATGATGGCAAGAAGCACACAAAAAAATTAAAATGGATTATTGACGGAGGATAAATGTCGCTTAGGAATCTTCCAAAGGATTTTTAACTCAAGTATCGCAAGTATAGTCTAAACCGACTAGTGATCCCCAATCAAAGTTTAGAAGAATGTCACAATAACTAATTCAATTATCGAGAGTAAAATCCCGGTCTTTTTTCCTAGGAATTGCAACATGATGTACATCATTGGTTAGGAATTTTTGAGGCTTTTTGAGTTAAGTATGAAAAAAGTAAAGTGACTAGAATTTTAAAG
Source organism: Arachis hypogaea (assembly GCF_003086295.3). Taxonomy (NCBI): domain Eukaryota; kingdom Viridiplantae; phylum Streptophyta; class Magnoliopsida; order Fabales; family Fabaceae; genus Arachis; species Arachis hypogaea. Next base: position 38,954,825 of record NC_092040.1, read on the forward strand.
CAATGAACAACTAACAAGTAAATTGAAGCAACTAAGACTATCAATCAACAATTAATTACCTACCAAGCATGCAATAGAAAGATAGCAATAGCAGTAACATATAACAAATGCAAGGAATCAAGCTAAGAGAATTTAAGAATCAAATTCAACAAGAAAAATGACAATCAATCAATATAAGAAATCTTGGCTAGGGTGAAAATTTGAATTTCTATCCTCATGTATTCCTCAAGTGTAATGGTGAATGCCTATTGCTCTCACTTAGTTATCCTCTAACAATTGAAGGAATGTCAGGTGAGGAAAATCAACTCTAGTCCCCAAGTCCTAGTCAAATCCCAGTGAAAGACTAGATTTAGTGGAGTTCAAACCAATTAGCAACCTTCAATTACCAATCAATACTAAATTCTTACAATTCAAGAGTCTCTAATTACTCAACCCCAAGGCCAAGAAAGGAAATCTACTCCATAATCATAAGTGACATTTCCTCAAACACTTGGTGAGCAATGATAAAAAGTATCATAAAATTGAGAAAACAATCCAAATTAAAGATACCCACTATCAATAATCAACCATAACAATTCAAATAACACAATTGGAACATAAAAAACTTCATTCCATTACTAGAATCCAAATCCAACAAGATCTAAAATCATAACCCAAAATAACTAAAATTGCAGAAGTTTAGAGTAATAAAAACTGAAATTAACAAGAATCTAATCTATGGATTGAAGTGAAAATGAACAAGGAACACTAAAACCTAGAGAGAAAGAGGAGTTTCTCTCTCTAAAACTCAAAACTATGTAAAAACTAAACTAATAGAATGTGTCCCCCAAGCATCCTTCACCCTCAGCCTCTAATATTTGAATTGGGGTTGAAACTGGACAAAAAAGAACTCAGAAATTACCCTAAGCGTGTTTCCTTTAATGAGGCACGTGCTAGCATTCCCGTGTATGCGACAATGTGGTCTGCGTACGTGGACGAGGAATGAACAGAACATGCGTACACGGTAACATAGATGCGTACGCATGCTTGCAGAGATCCAAAATCTTCATTTTTTTCATAGTTTCCTCCTCTTGCTTGCTTCCTTTTCCAATTCTTCCAATCTATCCTTGATCCCTAAAATCTGAAATCACTTAATAGAGATATCAAGGCATCAAAAAGAATTTAAGGGAATTAAAATTAGCATTTTTAAATCCTAAAAGCATGTTTTTGCAATTAAGTGCAATTTGGAAGGAAATCACAAAGGTATGCTATTTTAGTGAATACATGTGAGTTTATGTGATGAAATCCATTCAATTCAAACCAAAATTTATCATCAAATATGGATTCATCAATTATCCAAATGATGTAACTCCATCAGAAAATATGGTAAAAGATCTATTAACATATAATGTGGAAGTGGATGCGTATCAGATCCATAAAAACATGGCTGATGAAGAGATGGTCTCTGATCAACCCAATGATAAGGGCGATGAAATGCCAAAGGAACAATCTATTCAAAAGGTGTCTTATCGAGATATGGTGGTTGATAATGGCTTTGACAACTTGAATCCTAAAGAGATAGCAGACCTAATAGCTGAGGAATATAAGTCAGATGAAGATCTTATAGCTCTTGACACAAAACCAGATGCTCCCTTCAATCCTAAGTCCAACATTGATGTTTCACTTGAAGAATATGATGAATGGTGCAAACCTTGAAAACGATCTCTCATCGTGAAGCCTTTCGGTAAGAACCTTAATCTGTTAGCCATGGAAAGATGGGTACAACAAAGATGAGCAAGAAAAGATGTGGTCAGAGTCATGGATTTAGAAAAAAAAATTTCTTAGTTCGGTTCTTTGATCAGGAAGATTATTCCCATGCCCTCTTTGAGGAATCATGGATGATTTCAGATTATTACTTATTGGTCCAAAGATGGAGGTGTCTGTTTATCCCCCAAGACATGAATATTCAAAAAGTGACTATTTAGATGAGAATTCCTAACCTTCCAACTAAACTATATAATAAATATTTCTTGTGGAAGGTTGGAAATGCCTTAGGTGCACCAGAAAGCTAATTGCTCTAACACGTGAAAGGGAATCTCCAAGGTCTGGAACACGTTCAAAACTAAGATAGCTTGGAGGACTGGGAATGGGCAAGATATCCTTTTTAGGATGATCATTGGATTCCGGAAATTCAATCTTTGAGAGAAGAGGTTCTAGCAGAGGAGATTAAAAATGATGCTAACGTTGATGGTCTTGCTACTCCTAAAGGGCTTTGGAATTGGGAGCTGCTTGATAAAAGTCTATGAGAAAATTCTAGATATGATTCGCACTATTAATGCTCCCCATCAGGAGCTAGGAGCTAATGTAGTTTGTTGGTTTCCAGAATCTAAAGCGGAATTTACTATTAAATCTGTGTATGAGGAGTTCTATGATACAGAGGAAGTCTCGGGAAAACCTTTTAAGAAAATATGTCAACTCAAGCTTCTTCAACATCTCAGAACGTTTACATGGTTACTTATGCATAATGCTCTTCTTACTAATAGTAAGAGACAAAGAAGGGGGCTCACCAATGACACTAGCTATCCTTGATACCCTGGCCATACCGAGACACTGATCCATGTTATCTTAGAGATTGTCATCATATCTAGGGGCGTGGGAGAGTACTGTCGACAACAACTACCAAATGACCTTCTTCAGTTAAGTTTTGCGAAATTGCCTGGAATACAATCTCTTCAAGGCTGCTCCAAAACTGAATGGGATGTCCTAGCCCATTACTTTCATCACCATCTGCAACACTGCTTGAAAAAGTAGAAATAAGTTTATCTTCAATCAAGGAGGGCTTAATAGGTCAAATAGACTATACTTTATCAGAAATTTAGCAAGAAATTATGAAGACATTATATCCTTAATCAAGGAAAGTAAGAGAACTATTACTAATTCTAGGGAGATCCAAATCGGTTGGGATCCACCACTAGAAGGATGCTTTAAATTGAATACTGACGGATCCTTCAACTCGTCGAGCTCGATCATCCAGGTCGTATGGAGGGATTATTCGGAACTCTAATGGCAGATTTGTGGCGGGATTTGCAATGAATGTAGGAAAGACAACAATGACTATGGGTGAGATGTGGGGTTAAATATAGAAACGAAATTGGGTATCAAAAATCTCCTCATCATAACAGACTCTTCGAGTGCAGTCCAGCTGATTCACAATACTACTGTGCAACGTCACTCCTCCACCTCTTTGATTTGAGAAATTTGATACCTGCTTGCAAAGCCTGGACATTTCAACGTGCACCATATCTTCAGAGAGACCAACTTTGCTGCTAATGTGCTTGTCAAGTTCGCTTAGTCAGTTTCGAATGGGTTGAATTGCTTCAATGAAGCTTTGACTTTCTTTTCTCCGCATTTGGCAGCTGATCAAAGAGAGATGAAATTCTTTAGAGCTTTTGTTGTTTAGTCTTTTTCTTTTCTTTTGGGCCTGTGATCTCGTTTCTTTATTAAAAAGAATATATTAAAAATAAGTCACTAATAAATCATTGTGTAAAAAAAGAATTTTTTTATTTAAATTAAAAATATATAATATCTACCGATTTAAATAAACATATCAGTATTTACTAAAATACGTTTTGGGTAACATCTCAGATATAGTGGGGTAAATCACACTAAAAGCTATCTCGGATGCACTGTTACCGTCTTATGATACGGCATGTGCTAGTCATATGTCGGATGCACCTGAGATATGAACAAAACTATATCTCGGATACAGTGCATCCAAGATATGGCTTTAATCAGCCTAAACCCACTGCATCCGAGATATGCACATTTTGTTTATCAGTGGCAGTGCATCCGAGATACGGCCTAGGCCGTATATAAACCCACAGCATCCGAGAACAATGTGGATTGGCTTTATTTTTTCAACCTTTTGAGATTCCACACGTGTGGTTTTGAGAATCTTCACGAGCTATGGACCTCCGAGCATATGTCCGCACGGGAGACATTAATAGACTGAATGATACTTGGCACGTAGCTGGAGCGTTGGACTTTGAGGTTAGTGTTTTATGGTTATTTTTTTATTTAAATATTTACACGTCTATTTAGATCGGTAAATGTTATATTTTTAATTTAAATAAAAAAATTTCATGTTTAATAGGTTTGGATTTGTAGATTTATATAATTATCTTGTAATGCGTTTATGGTGTTACATTTAATGTAAATGCATAGGTAGGTGCATTATAAGTTGCAGTACTATTTAAAGACAGTTAATGGTTTAGATGTAACTAATATGCATTAGTTATCTATTTTGGGAATCGCAGCGACCACGGTTACTTTTGCCACGCCGTGTGACACTAGGTCTCCCGCCGCCACCCATCCTGCTTCCCTATATAAGGGAGGCTAGATTTGGACATGCAATAGAGTTAAGGGACTTTTGTTTGACTGATGCTTGATCTCTAGATTTGTCGAGCGGTGGAGGCCGAAGACCCATGCATTCCACCTTCCATGGGGTGAGGCCAGCATTACGCTCGAAGATGTTGTCTACACACTAGACTACGCACTGCCGGAGAGCCTGTTGGGGGTTGTACCAGAGACTTCCAGCGGTGGCATGGGCACCCGACATGGGAGTGGGCTGAGGACTTATTAGGGGCCAGGCCGCCACCAGATCAGTAGGGAAGAAAGCAAGTGTTTGGGATCATAATGACATGGCTCAAGGACTGAGTGGCACATATCCCTGATGGGGCAGCACCGGAGACTCTCTGACAGTATGCCCGATGCTACCTAATAATGCTTATTGGGGGGTTTCTATTCGCAGACAAGTCAGCTACACTTGTGCCGTTGAGATGGTTGCCACTGCTAGATAATTTCGATCGATGCAGCCAGTTGTCATAGGGTTCCACACTTCTCTGCCAAACCTATCATTCGTTGTGCGCGGCAGCATCCCGTGACGTGATGGACATTGCGAGTTGCATGCCGCTTCTTTTATCGTGAACGATATACCATAGGTTCCTGTGCTTTAGTCCAGCAGGGTACGACATTGTCAGGTTTCCACTTGCATCCAAGTATACAAAAGTTGTAATTAATTTGTTAATTATTATACTGTACACACTTACATCTATGTTGGAATATAACTAATTACAATTTGTAAAACTATCGTCAATCTTTGCAAGTTGGCAGGGCTTCCGCAGCAGAGCCGAGATCATCATGATGGCAGGATACTTAGTTTGCGTCGTCGGATCGATGCGCTGACATTTGAGCAGGTATGATAGAGTGTAATGTATGTATTTTTCGTATTTTACAATCTACCATTGGTATATCGTTTAATTAACAAAGGTCCCTCGTGGATGTGGGACTGGACACCACTTGGATCCTGCCGCTGGACGGCGTTAGTTACCATTATTGCTATATGTATTTTGCTTATTACTTATATTTATAGACTTCCATCACATGTATGACTCTTTTTTAGCGCATCCAAATGTATAACTCGACTTGTTTATCCATGTGAATATATATTTTTTAAAAAATATTGTAACGTTTATAAATAAAATTGTCATGCACACTTAATCGTATCTCGGATGCACTACCCTTGATCAACAAAAATGTGCATATCTCGGATGCAGTGGGTTTAGACTGATTAAAGCCATATCTCGGATGCATGATATCCAAGATCTGGTTTTGTTCATATCTCGGGTGCATTCGAGATATGACTAGCACGTGACGTATCATAACATGGTAGCAGTGCATCCGAGATACGCTTGTAGTGTGATTTACTCCACTGCATTCAAAATGTGACCCAAACCGTATTTTAGTAAATACTTATACATTTATTTAAATCGGTAAATATTATATATTTTTAATTTAAATAAAAAAATCCATAAAAAATTGTGTATTTAACATTTTATATTAAAAATTATTATATTATAAATAAATTTGATCATTTATCTATTTTAACAGATTTAGTTATTTTCATAATTGATTATTAATTTAAAGAATATATGAATTAACATATATAAATATACACCATACAAAATAATTAATTTAATCTTTTGGTGTTCACTTAATATTTTTATATCAAAAATATTATTTGTATATCAAAATCAATCACTAAAATTAACTATTAATTTATATTTTAATATATATTTTATATTAATTAAGGCCGTTAAAATAGGCTAAATTCATCGGGTCAGTATGTTTACCCATTTAAATGGGCGGGTTTTGTCTCTAAAATTAAGTCCGTTAAAATTTTGGGCTAAACGAGCTGAGTCCAATTAACCCAAAAAAAATGAAGGGTTAAACAGGCTATCCCGCAGGTTAAATAGGTGACCCATTTTTTTTATTTTTTTTCAAAAAAAAAATAGTACTTTTAGTTTATATTTCTCCTGATCCGATCCAAAAATCTGTTCCGTCAACTAAAAAGATATTATTTTTTAAAAGGTTTTTGACTTAAAAGTAATATTTTTTGTCAAAATATTTTTCAAAAAATAAAATTAAATGAAACGAGCTGACCCGTTTAACCCATCGGATAGACTATAAACAGTCCAAACTAAAAAATTCTAACCCGCAAATAAAACAGACTTAAACGACCTAACCCATTTAACCCACAAATTTAACAAATTGGATCTAAATAGACTAAACTAACCTGTTTAACAGCCTTAATATTAATATCTGAATTTAGTATTCCCTTAACATTTTCCATTTGAATGTGTTGACTGACGCCACATTTCCACAATGATGTGATTTGAGTATTTTTCTATTCCTTTAATTTGCTTACACAATAAAATTGAAAGACTTGTCGTCGCACGCAATAATCAATTATTAATAATCAAACTAAATCATAAATAAGTAGCAGGAATTGATTAAAGGACGCTCCTCCCCCTTCTTCTTGTTATATAGCCACACTATGCAAAACTACAGTTTCAATAGTGAGGCCAGGTCCAAAGCCAAACAAGACACCCCATTCAAGACCTTCACCGGTGGTTTGAAGGCCTTGTTGAAGTGATTTGTTTCTCATGTGATCCAAGATGAAGAGGACACAAGCACTGGACATGTTTCCATAGTCGCTAAGAACATCACGTGTGGCTCTCAACTTGTGAGGTTTCAACTTGAGCTTGTCTTCAACCTGGTCCAAGATTGCAGGGCCACCAGGGTGAGCAATCCAGAAGATGGAGTTGTAATCAGAGATTCCCAGGGGATCAAAAGCTTCAGTGAGTGCTTTGTTAATGTTCTTGGAAACAATGCCAGGAACATCCTTGAGAAGATGGAATGTGAGTCCAACTTCACGAAGGTGGCCATCAATGGCGCCTTCGCTGTCGGGAGCGAGAGTCTGAGCAGTCCAAACAAGCTCGAAGACAGGCTTCTCGATCTGAGGCAGAGGATCGGAACCAACAATGAGTGCAGCAGCGCCATCACCGAACAATGCTTGCCCAACAAGACTATCCAAATGTGTTTCGCTTGGACCGCGGAAAGTCACGGCGGTTATCTCAGAACAAACCACCAGCACACGAGCACCCTTGTTGTTCTCCGCCAAGTCCTTCGCCAAACGGAGCACCGTGCCGCCAGCGAAGCAGCCTTGCTGGTACATCATGTACCTCTTCACGGACGGACGGAGGCCTAAGAGTTTCGTCAGTTGGTAATCGGCGCCGGGCATGTCAACGCCGCTTGTGGTGCAGAAGATCAAGTGTGTTATCTTTGACTTTGGTTGACCCCACTCCTTTATGGCTTTCGTTGCCGCCTCTTTTCCCAGCCTTGGAACCTCCACAACCACCATGTCTTGCCTTGCATCCAGCGATGGTGCCATGTATTTGCACATGTTTGGGTTTTCTTTCAAGATCTCTTCCGTTAAGTACATATATCTCTTCTTGATCATTGATTTGTCGCCTGAAAGAAATAATTGACATCGATTACTATCACCAATTCATCAAATCAAATATGTTAGGAGTCACCTTATATCATTGGTGCTTTAACGTGATAAACCTTTATTTTAGTTATAGACCTAATTCGAGTAATTGGAGTTTAATTAAAAAAAGTGAGTGATACGATGATGAAAATAAGATTATTAGAATACATACACATGCGTTGAAACTTCTCTTTAAGTTCGGTCATGTGTTGGCTGTTAGTGATTCTGAAGTAATAATCTGGATAAGTGCTTTGATCAACACAGTTTTGTGGTGTTGCTGTGCCAATAGCCATTATAGTTGCAGGGCCTTCAGCCCTTTGAGCCTTGCGAATCTCAGATACATTCACCATCTTTTCTTAGCTTAAGGAAACACTACACTGCAAGTTAAGCTAAGAGAGATGGATTGACTCAAAGGTATTCTGAAGACTATTAAGGTAGGAAGAGAAGGGGTTTTATATGCATGACAGTAGGGGCATAATTGGAATTAAATGAATAATGTTGGAGGGGGTAGATGAAGATAGATATCACGTGTTCAACTGGGCTTATACTGATGTCAATAACTCAATATTCAAAGACCACGTTCTCTGACTGGTTTGAGTCTTTGAGAGACTGGTAGTCTTTGTCTACCACCACCACTTAGTTATATTTTGGCTAATTATCTGGTGTTCATAATTTTAGTGTGGAATTTACCTAATTTTGTTTTTAGGGAAAATTCCACTCCCCTTTCTTGTGAGATGTTAAAATGACACTCCCCTCTTCTCTATTTTATAAATGTACATTCTCCTCCCTTCTAACTTTTAAAAAACTTCCTCTTTAATCCATTTTAAACTTTTTGTGTTAACTTTATCCATTTTTTAAGAAAAAATAAATTATTTTTTGAAAAAATATCCATTAACAAAAATTTTATTTTTTATCATTAAATTTTACTTACTAAAATACCTTTTAATAAATTATTTTTTATTGATTGAATTGTATTTTTATTAAAATATTTTTAAAAAAATTAATAATTAAATTATTTTTTTCTAAGATATCTATCCTTCAATAATTTTTTAATTATTAAATTATGATTTTACCAAAATTTTTATGAACAATTACTTTTATATTTTACTATTAATTTTTTGATATCAATATATATTATTTTAACATTAAATAAAAAAATTTTACCACTGTTAATATATATAACAATTAATATATATTGATATTGAAAAATAATCTTACTAAAATTTTTTATTTAATGTTAAAATAATATATATAGATATCAAAAAATTAAAAGTAAAATATAAAAAAATCGTTAACGAAAATTTTGGTAAAATTATAATTTAATAATTAAAAAATTATTGAAGGATATTTTAAGAAAAAATAATATAATTATTAAATTTTTTAAAAAATATAATTTAATCAATAAAAAATATTTTATTAAAAAATATTTTAGTAAAAAAATATAATAATAAAAAATAAAATTTTTGTTAATGGGTATTTTTAAAAAAAATAATTTATTTTTTCTTAAAAATGGATAAAGTTAACATTAGTTAACACAAAAAGTTTAAAATAGATTAAAGAGGAGATTTTTTAAAAGTTAGAAGGGAGGAGAATGTACATTTATAAAATAGAGGGGAGGGGAGTGTCATTTTAACATCTCGCAGGAAAGGGGAGTGGAATTTTCCCTTGTTTTTAAAAATAAATTTTTAATATATTAAAAATTAATTATTTTTATATCATTTAAATTAAATATTAATTTTTGATTTTTTTTATAAACTAAACAACACCAAAGTTTAAGCACCATAGCTTATATTATTTATTATTTATTTAGTTTTGTTTAGCAAGCAATAATTGGCTCAAATTTTTTATATGTGAAACATGCACTTTAACTTTGGAAATTATCAGATGGGTGAATCACAACACTGAATGCCTTGACTTGTTTGCATCACAATGACTGTACTGACTCTTACTTTTTTTTATAATCTTGTCTTGTCTTGATATACTTAAGAAGGAACCCAAATAGAAAATTATTTATATCCCTGTTACACTTACGTTTTGTAATTTGCAACACTGCCAGGTGCCAGCTTTTAATTTGATCATTCTGATCCACTCATATATTATAGCAACTCTAAATTTGAGCATAAATTGGATGAGAAATACCGTAAAAAAAAATAAAAAAATCTGAACATAATCATTATAACTAGTTTTATTATGTTGTTAATTAAATATGATACATGTGATGTATGTATAACACATTCTAACTTTTTTTTTTCAGTTCCAACCATCGTTTCCTTCAAATACGAGCAAATTTCTGAATAAAGTGGATTAAACGCTTATTGGTAAAGACATTTAATAACGTGGGTTAATAATTAAATTCGTTTATAAAAAATTATTTATTTTTTAAATTAATTTTTAAATATATTTTTTAATTATATTAGTTATTGAGAGATAAAAATTTAAATTAGTTATTTTATCAATTAGATGATAATGTGTCATATTAAATATTACACAGCATAGTGATGTAATACGTCAAAATCACACGTTACAAGGTAATTGGTTGACGTATCACGTTAAAAATACTTAATATGCCGCGTATTATTTGATATGTCATGAATTTATTTATAATCAAATTAGTTCCTAAAAATATATACATAAATTATTTTTATCTCTAAAATTTTAAAAATTGATCAAATTAATTCTTATATAAATTTTTTTATTTTCTTTTTATAATATTAAATTTTTTATATTTCTTAATTATACTCATTTTAGTCTTATCTTTTATACTTTAATAAACAAATTTTTTTAAATAAAATAATAAAAATAATTAAATTGTTACAAAGTTATTTTTTATTTGTATTTTTAAATTTTTTTATTTTCAAATTCTAATTTTTTTGTCATGAAATTTTTTTTTATAAATAATTTTATCAAACTATTATTAATTATATACTAAAAATTTTAATTTTTTTTTATCTCTCTCTAAATAAATATAGTAGTTATTTTAAATATTTTAATTTTTTAGATTTCACTAAATAAATATAATAATTTTTTTAAAAAAAATTATATTAAAATATTAAGATTTAATGACTAATTTCATAAATTAATTTTTTAATTATTGAGTTCTACTATATAAATTAAATAATAATAAAAATTATAATTTAAAAAAATTTAAAAGATTTAAATTTTAAAATGACCACTATATTATGTAGTGATATTCAAAATATTAAGTTTTTGAATATATAATCAATAATAATTTGATAAATTTATTTAAATAAAAATATTTTGCTAAAAAATTACAATTTAAAAATATAAAATTTTAAAATATAAATGATAAAATAATTTTGTAATAATTTAATTATTTTATGTAAAAAATTTTTGTTTATTATGGTCTAAAAAATAATATTAAAATTAGTAGTATAAAAATATTTAAAATTTAATATTATAAAAAAAATTATATAAAAATTAATTTGATTAATTTTTAAAATTTTAGATATAAAAATAATTTATGTGTATAATTTCAAGAATTATTTTAATTATAAATAAATTTATTACATGTCAAATAACATATGATATGTCACGTGATATTTACTTATCACATTATTATATATTATGTGATATGTCATTATCTAACTAATAAAAAGATCAAATTAATTTATATTTTATTTTTTAGAGATTAATATTAATATAACTAAAAAAATTAATTTAAAAATTAGTGATTTTTAGTGAACGAATTTGCCTATTAACCTTTAATAGCATGGAAAAACATGTGAAAATATATGGTTTACGTTGGCATCACATGAAGCAGCATAAGGGACAAATTTGAATTGGCGGGCCGGCTACCACTTTGTCTAATATTTTTAATTTATATCTTCGCAATCTTATTTGGATTTTTGTCCTGAAAGTGTCAATAGTCAATACTAAATATTTTGTGTCATTTTTACTTGAAACTTTGAGCGAGTATTGGAGATTATGATTGGTCAAAGTCGTCACTCGACACTCGTCAATTACCGGCCTCACACTAATTCCAACATCATATTTAAATTCTCTTTTCGTTTTTTCCCCCTTATATTAGACTACCATTAGAATGAATTGTCTACCCAAGTAAATAAAATAATTTGATGACTTATATTTGGAATTACATGATGTGAATCAAAACATTCAACAAAATTGCCGGAGGCAGTTGCCATTGGCCAGAGAGATTATCGGAAATAGTGAAGCGCCGTCCCGAAATCGTAAATTAAACTTGCATGCGTGATATATATAATGTTCTGATGAAATGCATGCACCAAGTCCTAACGTACGTAATGGAGGAGTTAGGCTTTTCTACTGCAGAAAATTTCTTCCTTCACAATGTAAGTGCACCTTTATATTGTTAAGAAAAAGATACGAGAGAGCAAACAAAACGGTCAAGATTACATTAAAAACCAGTAATTAAATTGATTATTGTGTATCTGAACTTCTGTAGATAAATATATATTATATAATTAATTTTAGATATGTATTTTGTATATATTTTAACAAAAATGCTCTACATTTACGTAAAAATGCATCCAACTTATCTAAGTCTTTTTTGATAGACGCACCTCTCTCATCCCCTCACTCGTTTGTGATTCACGTGTCACATATAACATAAATATTTTCTGCGTTGCAACCTAAACTGTTACTCAACGTAAACCTTCTACTGCAACCTAAACATTTTCTCTGCTCGTGTTTTCTTCTTCCTCTTCTTCTGATCTTCTTCTTCTCTGCTCGCGTTCTTCTTCAATGTAATAAGCTTCGTCGTTCTCTTCTGGTCGCGTTTATTTTCTTCATTTTCTTCTTTACATCTGCTTACATTGCATTTATCTTCTTCCTATTGTTCTTCGTTTTCTTCTTCGATATGCACTTCTGAATCGAAACAATGAATGACTGAACTTTAAATCAGTTGAATGAAAGCAATTTGGATTATTCTTCTAAAACGAGTCAAACTGACGAGGTTTGGATTATTCAACTTTGAATCGAACTGAATGGAATGCAATTGCTAATTTGAATTGAATTGAATTGAATTGAATGGATGGAGGTGTACTGAATTGAATTGAATTGAATTGATAATCTGTAAATTGTAGGCAAAGCTGTTTGAATTTGATTTTATATAATGGATTATGTTTCGTTCACTTAGTACTATACATTTGTTTCACCATAAGTACATGTTTGGTTCATTATGCAGAACACTGTTTGAATTTGATTTTATATAATGGATTATGTTTCGTTCATTCAGTACTATACAATTGTTTCACCATGAGTACATGTTCGGTTCATTATGCAAAAAAGCTGTTTGAATTTGATTTTATATAATGGATTATGTTTCGTTTATTCAGTGATGCACAATTGTTTCACCATAACAACATGTTCGTTCATTCTGCAAATCAGGTGTGTGTTGTGGATGAACAATTTGTCCCCAAGGTCGGGATGATTTTCAAGACATTAGAAGAAGCCGGAAAGTTCTACAAAAAATATTTCAAACTTGCCGGTTTTTCTACCAAAATAAGGAACACGACTCAGGACGGAGACAAGAATAAGAATCAATTAATTGTATGCAGCAAAGAGGGGAGGTGAAAATCCAAGATATCTCCTACTCTGAAGACAAATCCCTCAATCGGCATAAACTATCCAACCAGGATATATGTACACATATTGAAGGACGTGGGTCTCTGGACAATTTTCAAAGTTGTTCTGAATCACTCACACTCCTACTGTCCAGACCAGGTAGAGATGCTCAAACAACATAGGGAGCTAAGCATATTCGTGCGTCCCACCATTGAAACCAATGAGGAAGCCGGAATCAGACCTAGCAAAACTTACCAATCATTCATAGCAGCAGCCGGCAGTCACCGTGAACTAAGTTTTATAGAAAAAGATAGATGTGAAAAATTACATCACACGGGAAGTACGGAATATGTCCAAAGAACACACCACCAAAGAATTCGGGAAGTGTCTATTAAGAATGAAAGAGAAGAACCAAAATTTCTTTTTCGAGCTCAACCTCGAAGGTGATCACTCCATCAAACATGCATTCTGGGTTGACACAAGAAGTAGGGCGGCATGCGAGTATTTTGGAGATGTCATTTTATTCGACACCACGTACAACACAAATAGGTATTTAGTTCATCCAAATTAAGACTGTACGTTCACCATATGTACATATTTCAGTTCACCAATTTGTTAGAGTGTGCATTTATGCAGGTACAATATGGTATTTAGTTCTTTTGTGGGCGTGAATCACCACAATCAGCCAACACTTCTCGGATGCACGCTGATAAAAAACGAGGACATCCAATCATTCAAATGGTTATTCGAGTGTTGGCTCCTTTGCATGGGAGCCAAGGCACCAAAAGGCATTCTCACCGACCAATGCGCATCGATGCAAAGGGCCATTAAGATGTGCATGCCAACAACAATTCACCGCTGGTGTATCTAGCACAACATGAAGAAGATCCCAAACAAACTAAACGGCTACAAGCGACACAAAAAAATGGAACAAGAGATGAGCCATGTCATTTAGAACTTGTTCACAAAAGAGGCATTCGACAGAAACTGGAACGATTTTCTCACAAAGTATGGCTTCGGAGGCAAAAAGTGGCTCTCAGGTAACCGAGGTTTTAATTGAATTATTTTGGGTCAAAACATGCATAGATTTCGGTTTAGTACAGCTCATTGGTTCGGTTCATTCTGTAGAGTTGTACGAGGATCAACATATATGGATTCTAGTTTACTTGGATCACCACTTCTGGGCCGGGATGAGAAGCACACAAAGGAGTGAGAGCATGCACGCATTTTTCAACAAGTTCATCACACGTAACAGCTCTTTGAGTCAATTCATGAAGCAATACGACAATTGCCTAGCAAGCAGAGAGCAAAGAGAAAGAGAACTCGACGCTGCAGAATTTCACACCGTCATACCATGCGCAACAAAATCAGCAATAGAGGCACAGTTTTAGCACGTGTATACCGACGAGAAGTTCAGGGAAGTTCAAGCACAATTCAGAGGAAAGGTGAACTGCATCACAAGATCAATGCATTCCACCCTAGGTTTCACAACATACAAAGTCGTAGAGCAGGTTTCCAACTCCACATTCAATAAGTTTTTAGTCATCTACGATGCAGTATCACGAGAGGTAAAGTGCCAGTGCCTGTTGTTTGAATCAAGGGGAATACTGTGCTGCCATTCCCTAAGTGTCCTAAGCTTTGAGCGAGTGGATAACGTGGCACCAAAATGCATACTGGAGCGCTGGAGCAAGAACATAAAGAGGAGGCACACACACATCAAAAGTAGCCAAGACGAGCCCATATTGGAGCCGAAAAGCAAGAGATTCAATGATTTGGTGTTTCAGTCGCACAATATATGTGAATTTGCATCCGAGTCTGAAGAGCTGACCGGAATTCTGCATCGAGTATTTGACAATATCATGGCTGAGATGCAAGAATATCAAGCGAGAAGCAAAGAAAAAGTTCGTTATCCCACAAAGAAGCGATGTTGAGCGACGTGAACGACCTTCAAAGCCCACCACGTGTCAGAACAAGAGGCCGGCCCAAGAACATACTTGGATCAAACCTGGAAAGAAAGATCTCTAATGCCACGAAGAAAAAGAAAAAGCCAGCTCCAAGCGAGGTAAAATTGATTTGCTTTCGATTAGGCAAACATTCATTTGTGCATTTTGCTAATATACTATTTATTTTCTTTTTTTGCAGTTGAATCTTTTAGACGACGGACCAATGATTCAGCCAAGTTCAAGCTTTTACAATGCACCAGATATGAATTATCCCGAAGAGGGTTATATGAGTTTTTGTTAACATAATTTTCCTTTCATCTATGAGCACATTTCGGTTCATTGAAGTTATAGGAAGGTTAATTTTGGCTGTTGTTAGTCTTTATTGAATAGACATTTTGTTTGTTTTTTATATTAGCTTTTGTGAAATTCTTTATTCAATAGTCACTTTTTTTGTTTATTGAATAGTCAATTTATTGTGCTATGTCAGAGAGTTCAGGTGCTTCTGAAACTGATACTCATATATACTGATATATCTCTCTGCTATATTGCTATATATTGATATATACTGAATAATGAATAGTCACGTTTTCTGTTCACTGGGTATATTAATTTCGGTTTAATTTTTTATTTGGGGTTCGTAATGTTTGATAAAACACCCTGATTCCATTCACTGTGATTATGGAACAAAACAGCAGCCAAACAGTTCCAACAGATACATACATCTTGAATCAGATATAAATATTAACATTAGATATATACATTAAGATTTACATTAATATTCAGATATATACATTGAAAGAAGCAGTGCTTTTTAAAACAAAATAGTATCAATTACAACCAGTCAAACAAAGTATATCCTATTTACTACTATATATATCCCCAGATGTGAATTTACAAAAAGGGCTAAAGAGGGCAACAGATGGCTTTGGGAGTCTTATTACTTCACATGCCCGAATGATTTGGTCTCTCATTTTGTTCAGTTTGTGGAAGATAATATTTGGACCATGTTCAAGTCTGAAAGCATCAATCTCTTCCTACATTTCAATTAAAAGGAATTAGTTACATAAGAAATGAATCTAACTCAATAAGAATTTTATTTTATTAATTTAGAAACTACTTACTTGTGTCTAAGCTTTATATTGATACCTCTTCCTGCTTTTGATCTTTCGAGGATCAATTGTTTTAAGCCTTTCACAATCATACCTAAGCAAGAATTTAAGTAAAATACGATTAATAATATACAAAATAAAACACATTAAAAAAACCACTATAGAATTTAAGTAAAATACGATTAATAATATACAAAATAAAACACATTGAGCTTGATATACTCTGCTTCTTCTCTGTCTCCGTCCTCCATTAAGGGTTCCTCCCTAGCGTAAACCCTCATCTAGGATATTATTAATCCCTGAAAGTGTTAAAAATTGTGACTTAAAATTAGGTGAATCAAAATCAGCAACTCTACTGAACTAAACACAAATCATGACTTGAATAAAACGTCATAAACATTGAATCAATAAGGTAAACATTTAAATAACTTACAACAAATTTGTTCAGTTTAATCCCCAAATCAAATTTCTTTCTTTTTCTTGTTCACGGGGTCAAGCACATAAAATGCCTTTTTCCGGACATCCGCAATCCACAACTAACAGTGCCCTCCATTGCAAATCGACACAAATAGCTGAAGTTTGGAAAAATGATAGAATATCTCAGTCCAAACGATAGCAAACGAGAGAATTATCAAAGAAGTTTTAGAAATCACAACTTATAAATGGATGTGATGTGAGTTATCTTTTGTCAAGAAACTAGCGTTGGTGTGCATATCGATCGACATCGAACCGGTAGGCCTTCTTGGTCTTTAGATCAATGTAATCCTCGCCATGGTTTCCCAACATAAACATGTGCAAAACAAACCTCAGTTAAATCACAAAAGAACCAGTAAAAAACCATTCATCTTTTGAATAAAAGGATATAACTGAAGACACTAACAATCAAGTGAATGAAAATGAAAAATTCCACTGAACCGAACGCAACTCATGTGCTGAATAAAACGTGATACACATTTAATCATCAAGAAAATATTTTTTGCATGCACTGAATTGAACACAATTCATGTGCTGAATAAAACGTTATACACATTCAATCAGCAGGGAATAAAAATTTTGGCTTACCACAATATCCATCAGCACACAGTATATATCTTTTTCAAACTGGGGACATTTCATGTCGTTGAGAATCATGCAATGTGTATTGACCACCTACAAGAAGAAAATTTACGAGATATGCAGTATTAGAGTCTCTAGAAAAATCATTTATGTTAAGGCAATAGGCAAAGAATTTACCGTACTTTTCACTTGTTCTCCAAGCATTAGAGATTGAAGTGATGTCTAAACCCCTCGAAATTCGCTTGATGGTTCAAGATGAATAAGGGGTCATATTCATCGGTACTATCTTTGGTTACTTTGACATGTGTCATCAAATAATAACACTTTTCCTTCAACTCCTTCGTGATTTCTTTTTCTTTCTCCGGAGTTTTGTAAACTTCAGCAGTTGTGAAGCTCGGCTCGGCATTCGTTGCTTCAGCAAAATTCAATGCCGCCATCACCCCAGCATATACCACAGCGTCTGTCAGGACTTCAAGCCCTAACACCGTCGGCTCAGAGGGCTGAGTTGGTTGAGTCACTGTCACTTGAGACGGGTGAGTTCATTGAGATGTTGGGGGATTTATCCCAAGGCTGAAGGAAGGCACATCATCTTCCCATCGCCTAGGACGAGCAGCACTGCAAGACGATAGAGAGAGTAATTGATTTCTGGATTAAACAAAGCAGTGAACCAAAATTATGCAGATTTGAACAAGCAAAAAATTTATAAATCAGGCTGTGCTTCTTCTTCCAATTGTCGTGCTGCTGGAGCTTCTTGGCATGGTTGCTGTTGTTCTTCGAGAGGGCTACTGCATTAAACACAAGAGTTCAATAACGACCCATAATTATTATCCTGTACCATTAAAACTAATAAAAATAATTTAATTACAACTTAAAGGAACAATGAAAAAGCAATATATAAGACATAAGATTATAAAATATGATATTAATTAAAACTTACACATTCAACGGAGGTTCTGGCTCCATCTTCCTCGGGGAAGATTCCTCCACGGCTTGCTTTTTGGGTTCCGCAGGGTAGCTGTAAGAAACAGAAGAGAGTTCAAAAATAAGAACACATTGAATTCATTTTTAGATGCAACTAAACCACAATTAAACCATGTAGTGAACCAAAATTATCAAGATTTGTACAAGTAGTAAAACTTACACATCGACAGGTACTTCTTGTTCCGATTGCCATGCCGATGCTTCTTTGCAAGGCTGCTATTGCGTTTCTAGAGGGCTGCAGCATTAAACAGAAAACAGTTCAATAATGACTCCAAATTATTATCCTATACTATTAAAATTAATAAAAATAATTTTGCGTGCAACTTACTCATTATCAGAAGGGACATAGATATAGTCATTTTTGAGTAACTTTTCCTTAAGGGAACTCGGAAGAGACACCGCAATAAAATATTTAAAGAATGTAAAGAAGGAAGAAGTTAATATTGAATAATTAGAATAGGTTCTAAGAAACCAAAATTTGCACATTGAAAAACTCACATTTCCAAAGGTTGAGAACGAATTTCTTCTCGAACCTCAGTTATTTGTAGGTCAGAATCAGGTGTAATGCTACTGACATTTAAACACGATTTCCGTGTGATTAATTAAACAAAATTTATTATCTAAATCTAAAAGAGCAACATAAATATTTTTAATTTACACTGGTGGAGTTTTAAAACTCTTCTTTTGATAGATTTTCTTTCTTCGAAAAACTTTTACTAGGGTTTCTGGGATACTTTTCCTAATAAAAAAGATATCAAATTAAAATCAGTAACCAAGATTAAAAGCAGAGGTATAGAAACACATGAAATTCATTTCTGGAACCCACTGAACCGAAAGTAAAGCATGCAATGAACGAATTTACTTGGTATTGGAGCTCGCTTGAGTCTGTAAGATAGGTTTGCAACCCAGATTTACAGTCGGCAGTCTAAGCAAGATAAATAAATATTACTCAATGAATCCAGAGGAATTAGAAGAGGTTCTAGCAAATGTTAGCAAACAAAGAAAAAGAACTCAATATAAGAAACCGAATATTACGTCTCAGGGAAATCATTTCGTGCCTCTGTGGAGTCAAACCTATCTGAAGCAATGTTTGTTGTCTGAGATCCGTCATTTCTTCTCTTTGATCTCTTTTCTCTTAACATTTGCAACGCCTGTCTTCTTCTTTCCGTAGCGCTCTCCTTTTCTTGTTCAGTTCTAAAAATTCATAAAATAAGTATCAATGAATCTAAAACAAAAGCATTAATAACCAAAAATATGATTCGAGAAACTTACTCCTTGTCAGATTCAGTTTTACTCTCTGAATATGTGAAAATGAGCTTTCCTGATTTGGTTTGTTTTTTAGCCACCCTCCCCAGTTGTTTTCTTTTCACTATGGGTGTTTTTTCGATTTTTTACCTCTGCAACACAGATAAACACATCGAATTTATACCGAAGACAAATATCAGTAAGAAAAATATTTCTAATGTGAAAGGACCCAATTGAAGACACTAACAATCAAGTGAATGAAAATGAGCAACACTACTGAATCAAATGCAATTCATGTGTTGAGTAAAACGTGATACACATTCAATCATCAAGAACAACATTTCTGCATGCAAAAGGACAAGTGAAGACACCAACAATCAAGTGAACGATAATTACAAAGCCCACTTAACTGAACGCAATTCATGTGCTGAATAAAATGTGATACACATTCAAATATCAAGAGAAAACAGTTCTGCATGCAAAGAACTCATTTGAACAATTGACAATCAAATGGATCAACTTGACCAACTCCACTGAACAATATTATATTGGTAATTTACTTAACAAGCATACATAAACAATTTTCAGCAAAAAGAAAAGCAAAACTAAACAAGTTCAATATCATACAATCACATAAATGAACATCACCCGATACTTACTAGCTTTCAGATTGGCTTGTGCTCTTTGAATCCGTCGTCACAAGCTTTCTTTTTTTGATTTCTTTTGTAACTACCTTCTGTGGTTATTTTCTTTTCTTTGTTGCTGTTTTTTCAATTTCTTCTTTTCTGGAATTCATAAGAATAAGCACATAAGAACAATTTTAACCAAAT
The DNA here is from genome assembly GCF_003086295.3 of Arachis hypogaea. Lineage (NCBI taxonomy): Eukaryota > Viridiplantae > Streptophyta > Magnoliopsida > Fabales > Fabaceae > Arachis > Arachis hypogaea. The sequence continues at coordinate 38,975,421 of NC_092040.1, forward strand.
ATGAGTAAAACAAAACCAATATGAACATCAAACTTAGTGGTTTTTGGATTCACTTCTGCTTTTTGAATCTGTTGGACTGCTTTCAGTTTCTCTTGTTGTTTCTGAATCTGTCTCAACAATCTTTTATTTTTTAACCAGCCTCTGTTGTCTTGTTCTCTTGGCTGGCGGTGTTTTGTCAAATTCGGATTCAGATTTAGATTCGGAAAAAGTGTCTTCTTCCGAAGAATAATCCAGATCAACATTTTTCTTTTCTTCTTTCTTCCCTTTTCGTTTCTCTTTTCCCTTCAAAAAAGTTTGTTTCTTCTCCACCTTCTTTATTTTTGTTTTTTCCTCCTTTATTTTCTTTCTATATAGAAGTCCCTAAAACACAAACTTATTCAGTTAGCAAAGTATTTTAGAAGCATCTGAAATGAGCAAATACGGTAATAATCAAGTGAATCAAAATGAGCAAAAACACTGAACCGAACACCATTTATGTGATGAATAATACGTGATAAATATTCAATCATCAAGAAAAATATTTCTACAACTAAGAATCTGGTGAATCAAAATTACAAACCCCATTGAACCGAACAACATTCATGTGTTAAATAAAACGTGATAAACATTTAATCATAAAAAATATTTCTACATGTACTAGAATTCAAATGAACACACTAACAATCAACTGAATTAAAATTAGAAATTCCACTGGAAGAAAGAAAATATGAACACATTTCTGAATAAGTCGATCTACTAAGTGAAGCAACTCAATCCAATAAACTTAAAATGCAACTAGGAGAATTTTTAGGAGAATTTTTTTTAATTTACCATTGTGTCTATTGCTTCTTGATTAATCCGGTCAAGCATCATCTTCTTTGTTCAGTAGGCCACCCACGGTGGTGGGGGAGCATCAGGTCCATCCAAGCGAGAGAACTTGGTTTCATGGAAATAAATAAGCATTAAAATAAAAACACAGTCGTCAACAGACTTTTTCTTTCCCTTTCTTTTGTTCTCGATTCCCTTCCTCAAGAAGCTGAGCACATGATTTGCCCAATCCCACTGTCAGATGTTGTCCACATGAAAGATAGGTGGCTTATGTATCGGGGAGGCCATGCTTACCGTCGTCGGTAGCAAAAAGCACTTCTGTATGAAGACAACAAAAGTCTTTCGAAATTTTTGCCGGTTCTCCTCTCCTTCAACACTTATATCCAAGACAGACTTTGTCAAAGATGCCAATGTAACACATTTGAGGTTGTCAAATATTGCCTTGTCTACCTCATTTAGTTTGCCATACTCAATCTTTTCAGAAAAATGATTCCCTACAATATTTTAATAGCAAGAAATCAGCCAAAAAGGCTCAGTTTAATTTTCTGTACCCAAATGAACCGAAATCAAAGGAATCAATGAACCTAAAATAAGCAAAAAGTGGAAAGTGTATTACCGCCGTGGTTTATGTCCAGCGCAGCTGCTATCTTGCGAGGTGTTATGTATATTTTTCCATCGAGAGTTTTCAGGTATCCATGGTATTCATTATAGCAATCAATCAATTCTCTTAAGAGGGCATGAGAGACGTTCATTTTTGGGACATGTGCCAGGATATCGAATCCCATTTCTTCAACTATATCTTTCTTTTCCTAACTCAAATTCTTGACAGTGTTACTATTGCCTTTGTTTGGTATCTACAATCATGAGTTTTCTGCAAGGTTTTGAAACAAAATGTCATGATATATTTATAATACAAAATAGATTTTATTCGAAAGAAAGCGGATAAATGTATTTAATGTGCTTATGTTATAGCGCGGCTTCTCCTTCTTTCACCATTGTCTTCTTCATTTTTGCTGTAAGGACAAAAAAATTTGGTCAATACTTCGTTTAATACACCGACAAGCACAATCATGCATATCTTAATCAAGTGAATGAAAATTTCCCAGCCCACTGAACCAAACTCACTTGATGCACTGAATAAAACATGATAAATTATGAAACAGCTAGAAAAATATTCCTGCATACAAAAGAAGCTACATGAACACACTAACAATTAGGTGAATAAAAATTATCAATTCCACTAAAAAGTGATAAACATTCAATCATAAAAAAAATCATCCATGCATGCAAAAAGATCAAACTGAACACACTAACAATCAAGTGAATAAAAATGGCCAACCCCATTGAACCGAACGTCATTCATGCACCGAATAAAACATGATAAATTATGAAACACCTAGAAAAGCATTTCTGCATGCAAAAGAAGCTACTTGAACACACTAACAACCAGCTGAATAAAAAATTATCAACTCAATTGAAAAGTGATAAACATTCAATCATCAAGAGAATCATTCATGCATGCAAAAGGACTAAACTGGACACACTAACAATCAAGTGAATGAAAATGGCTCACCCCACTGAACCAAATGCCATTCATGTGTTAAATAAAATGTAATAGACATTGAATCAGCAAGAAAATCATTTTTACATAAAAAAGGACCCAACTGAACACACTTACAATTAAGTGAATGAAAATGACCAACTCCACTGAACTTACCACCATTCATGTTGTGAATAAAATTTGATAAGCATTCAATCAGCAACAAAAAGTATTTTTGAATACAAAAGGACTCAACTGAACACACTAACAATCAAGTGAATGAAAATAACCAACTCTATTGAACCAAATGCCATCCATGTGCTGAATTAAACGTAATAGACATTCAATGATAAAAAAAATATTTATACATGCAAAAGGACTCAACTGAACACACTAACAATCAAGTCAATGAAAATGAGTAATTCCACTGAACTGAGCAATATGCATGTGCTGAATAAAACGTTATAAACATTCATTCATCAAGAATAGTATTTTTACATGTAAAAGAAGCCAAGTGAACATACTAACAATCAAGTGAATCAAAAATAGTAACTCCATTGAATTGAATGAAAATAAGAACACATTTCATTTCAAGCCTTAGTTACGCTGTAAAAATAGAATCAGAATACGTCGATATACTAAACGAAGCAACTCTATCCAGTAAACCTAAAATGCAACTAGGAGAAACGCGAGATTGCAATATTTAAAATGAACAGTAGTTTTTCTCATACCTTCGTCAGTCTCTGTTGTTGTGGTGGTTCGTTTTTGCTTCTTCCTTGCGAAATTTTCTTGCGATTCTTCTTCAGTAATGGTTTTCGCAGAGAACGTGAGTGAAGTTCGAGTGATTTTGAGAGAGATTTGAAGAGAACGAGTGGTTTCGTGTATGTTGAAGAAGAAGAAACGTTTTTTCATAATGAAGCACAAATGAAGTAGCGGTTTTGTGTGTGTTTGGCGCGTGTATTTTACGTTTTATTTAATGGTATTGGGTTTTTTTGGTGTTGGGTCCGTTTGAATAGACTTAAATACAAAATTACTTGAATGTATAGCATGACTAATATTTTAATATGTATATTATAAGAATAATCATGTTAGGTAATCAACTAAGATACCAATTAATAATAATTAACTATTAGTTAAGTTGTAAACAAGCAAAAAAATCCAAAACTACATAAAAAATATTTAAAATATAAAAAAAATAAAAATAAACATCTAAAACTATTGTAAAAAAATCTAAAGCTTAATTAAAAACAAATCTAAAATCATTATAAAAAAAATCTAAAACCTGAACACAATAAAAATTCTTTAAATTATAGTGTAGAAAAACGCATCACTTATGAATATTTCTCATATCTAAATTTTGGATATTTAAATTTTAGAGATTTTGGATTTTTTTAAAAATGTATAATAAAAAAATAAATAAAAGCAAAATATTAAAAATAAAAGCATCATTTTGAATGTTTATGTCTTATACTTGAATTTTAGATATTTAAATTTTAGAAATTTCGTATATTTTTTTAAAATGTACCATTAAAGAAAAATAGAAACAAACTATTAAAAATAAAGGCATCATTTTAGATATTTCTTGTACCTAAGTCCCAGATATTTAAATTTATTAAGAGGTTTCAGATTTTTTTTTTTTAGAATATACATTAAAAAGTAAATAAAAACAAACAATGTATCTAAATTTCGTATGTTTATATTTTAGAGATTTCAATTGTTCTTTTATATAATTTGAGATGTTTTTTTTTGTTAAATTTTAAATATATTTTTTAATGATTTTAGATTTTTTTGTTAAAATTTTAATATTATTTTTATATAATTTTATTTTTTTCTGTTAAGTTTTAGATATAATTTTTTAATAATTTTAAATAATTCCTTTTTGTTTAACATTCAGTTATATAATTGGCTAATTTGTTAAAACATTAGCAGAAAAAAATTATAATTATCTAGACTTTTCTTATAAAAATTACTGATTTAACGACTAACTTTTCTAAATTAAATATGTAGCATAACATGATTGGAGGAAAAAAGAACGACAATAATAAATATATACATATAAGCATATTATGTATAAAACTAAAAGTAAGTTATTTATATAAAATATATATTAGAATAAAAATATACATTAAAATTATACGAAGTAATATATGTATATATTTAATTAATTAATATTAATAATTTTTTATTATTATATAATTATTTTTTCATATATTTTGTTTTAAAAGATTTTTGAGTTAGAAAAATTCAGAATTTGAAATTTATTAAAATAAAATAAATTTAAAAACGTTGTGATATATATCGACTAAAAAATTGGCTCTCAAATTAAATTTTAGTCCTAAATTTTATATATAAATATATATAAAAAATAAATAGTGACTTAATTTTAACATACACGTATTTCGATCCACATAAAACAAGAAATGATAATTAGACAAAGGTGAAGGAATCCTCCCGTAAAATCATGGAATTTAGGAAGTATATAGGGCACAGGGTCATAGTTCCTACATAATAATGTTAGCAATAATGATGTATGGAAAAATTGCTTTTGGTAAGAATATAGATATTTTCATACTTGCCTTGCGACGAATGACCGGTGTATTTTCTTTCTCTTTTTTGTTTTTTTTTTCTCCTTTACGTTAATTAACAAACCCAACCAATGGGCCGTGATTTTATTACAATCTCAACTGTTTTCTATCCGTCCAAGAACTTTCATCCAATTTCCCATTTCGTCACATTTTGTACTAAAAGAAGACATATTCAATATATATATATATATATATATATATATATATATATATATATATATATATATATATATATATATATATATATATAGCTATCATCCTTAGAACGAAAACTAGGGTGAAAATTATTGTTATCAATGTGAACGAGTATTTTGGGAAAAATCATGAATTATTGTTAGAGGTTGTTCAGTTATAAATAAACTAAAGTACTTAGTATATATTTTAATATTAACAAAATATTCGTTGAATAATTAATAGAATAATATTATATTATACCATGAATAAAATTTATTATTTTTTTATCAATACTTAATATACAAAAAATATTTTTTATATTAAATTTTAAATCTTAATGATATAAAAATAAAATATTAACACAAAATATTAATTAATATTGATAAAAAGTATTAATTTTAACATTTATCTAATTAAAATCTTCACAAAAATTTAGTGGCAACTAATATTTTCCGAATAAAATTCTTGCCAAAATTTATATCTAAATGAGAATATGAGATTGATGGTATACCTTCAGCAGTTAAACACTAGTCCTACCTAGTTAATAGTTATCTTCGTACATTATCATGTAACACAAGCTAATTAAGGTCATACCATTATAGCAATGCCAACTTTTCTCTTTATTTATATTTTTTTTTTTCAACTAGCTAATTACAAGTTTATTATATAAGATGTGGTTCAACGTTAACGATAGATTTCAACTTTCCTCTTTTCCATCGTATTAAATGTACAAGCAACTGACCAAGCCTTGATGTACACCTAGTTTATTTCCTAGTTGCTCATCAGGTTGAAAACTATAACATATAGTTAGAATATACTCCAAATACACAACATATTCCTCTTTATATAACTTCTATCTAAAAATAAAAGGCTTTATAATATAACCGGCGGTGGTTTATAAAAAAGAAGATGTGTAAATTAATGTACCAACAAAAAAGAAAAAAACAGAAAAAGGTGTTATATATACCCGTGCAACATATAAAACAAGAGGGTGCATGCTGAGAACTGAGAAGGAACGAATCTAAATTGTAACGAATTGAACTAAAAAAGAAAGAAGTAAATAATGAGACGTGGAACAATTAGAAGCAGTGAGTGATGCAGCTACATCATTATGTGAATTATTATTATTTTCCGAAAACAAATTGCATAAAAATAGTATAGTATAAAATAAAATAAAAATATATAAGCATTTATTGTTTGGTCAAGAAGACTAAGATAATAACTAATAAGTCATGCGAGCTTTGGGCTCCCAGGCTTCCATGCAACCACCAAAATCACCACACACACATCCAGTCAAAGGACCCGTCCTTGAATGTGGAAATGTGGAAACTATAATAAAGTTGAATTAAAAAATTAATTATTTTTAGACTAATATCAGTGATTTTTTGTAATTAATTTTGTTTTAAATTTAAAATTTAAAAATTAAATATTAAATATTAACTTTAATATTTTTAAATTCTAATCCTAAATTATAAATTCTCTAAGAAATAAAAATTAATAAAAGATTACTTAATATTAATTAAAAGTTTAATTATAATAAATATATATCAAAATTAATCACTAAAATTAATTATTAATATAAAATATATATTATAAATAAATTAAACAATATATATTTTTATACAAATATATTATTTCTGATTTTGATAATTAATTTTAATGTACATATCATTCATATCCATACCATAAGTTTATTTTAAGTGAGTCTAAGACTATTGGATAATGACGGAGTAAAAGATTGTAAATCAGTAGCAGCTAAGAAACATTAATAAAATTAATATAATCACTGCAAGAAAAATATTGAATATAGTCGGATTTACTGTTGAATTTAGCATTGTAGAATAGTGGAATATTTACCATCAGATCATCAACAATAACAATGTCTAATTCGTAAGGTTAAGTAATTATCAGTGAATTCTGTTTTTCAACGATAAATCTGCCGATAATATTTAGAAGAAAAATAAGTTAAATTGGTGCGTCCTTTACTGTCAAATTTCGATAACTCCAATTAGTGAAATAATGCGTTTTGGTGATCCGTAATGATTTACCGTCGGAATTTTTCAATAGTAAAAAGGGCGTAAATTCAAATCATAAACATCTTCCCCGTCATCCGAACCCTCACCACCATCACCTCTCTCTCTCTCTCTCTCTCTCTCTCTCTCTCTCTCTCTCTCTCTCTCTCTCTCTCTCTCTCTCTCTCTCTCTCTCTCTCTCTCTCTCTCTCTCTCTCTCTCTTCCAGTCACTGTCACTCTTGCCATATGTCCTGCCGTCGCCGAGACCACCGCCATCGCCAACCCTATCTCCGTCAACCCTTTACGCCAACCCCTCCTTCTTCTTCTCCCCCGCCCCCTCTCTCTCCTTCGTCGTCACAACCATCTGTTATCACCATGCATCATCTGTTGCCACCAGCAACTTTGGCGACCACCGCTGCAACATCCACATCTTTTCTTATTTCTTACTCTGTTCTTCATTATAGGTGTTTGAGCAACTCTTTCAATTCCTTTAATTTTAGTTTACTTTAGTTTATGTTTGAGTAGAATTTTAATTTTAATTTTGAATCAGTTTCAAAATTAGTTCAGTTTAGTTTAGTTTTCTAATCTTAATGGATTTAGGTTAGATTCAATACATTAGGTTTTAAATTGTTGAAGTGTTTGGAATTGTCTAATTGTGTTAATTACTGCGTTGATGACTGTTTTGCTGAAAAATTATTGCTAAGATTATTTGATAATTGTTTAATTTTAGTTTAATTTAGTTTAGGTTTGATTAAAATTTTAATTTTAATTTTGAATCCGTTTCAAAGTTAGTTCAGTTTAGTTTTCTTATCTTAGTGAATTTAGGTTGATTAAGTTAGGTTAGAATCAATATATTATATTTTGAATTGTTGAAGTGTTTGAAATTGTCTAGTTGTGTTAATTGCTATGTTGATGACTGTTTTGCTGAGAAATTGTTGCTGAGATTGTTTGATAATTGTTTAATTTTAGTTTAATTTAGTTTATATTTTATTAGAATTTTAATTTTAATTTTGAATCAATTTTAAAGTTAGTTCAGTTTAGTTTTTTAATATTAGTGAATTTAGGTTGATTAAGTTAGGTTAGATTCAATACATTAGGTTTTGAATTGTTGAAGTATTTGAAATTATCTAATTGTGTTAGTTGTTACGTTGATGATTATTTTGCTGAGAAATTATTACTGAAATTATTTGATAATTTGATATTTGTAGACATGACGACAGGTAGAGGTGTTGCGGATCAGGCTGCTAGTCGTAATCGTAGCCGTGGTCGGAATAGAGGGAGGATTTCTTCCGGCATTCCCAGGACTTCTGGATCCTCTTCCTCTACTCCGACCATCCCGGTGATGCCACATGTTGCAGCTTTAGCGGACTAGCCGTTTATCATGGTTCCTAACTCCAACTATGTGCCTCCTACTACTCAGCAGTTCGCATCCACGTTGACATCGCCTCCAGCGACAGATGCCGCGGCCCCAGAGTCTATCCACGGAAGTGAGGCAACAACTAATGCCCCTCCACCATCTCCCATCGTACGATTGATCATTTGTCCTGATGGAGGCACGGGATAAGTATCACATTCGGTCTCATGTATTTTCTATTTATGATTATCGCTGAAAGTGTTTGAAAATTGATTATAGTTTTTAGTGGATTTACGTTTGAATGCTGGTTAGTGTTTTTAAGTTTCAATGATTATGATTAACTTTATTGCTGAAAGTTTCTGAAAATTTATTCTTATCTAGTGGATTTAGGTTGATTTGGTTGCCTGGTTAGTATTTCATGTTTCAATGATTATGGTTGTTGCTGAAAGTTCATAAAAATTGATTCATGTTTAGTGAATTTAGATTGATTTGGTTGTCTGGTTAGTGTTTTAAGTTTTAATGAGTATGATTAACTCTATTGCTGAAAGTTCTTGAAAATTAATTCCTATTTGGTGGATTTAGGTTGATTTAGTTGTTTGGTTAGTATTTTCTATTTCAATGATTATGGTTGTTGCTGAAAGTTCCTGAAAATTGATTCTTATTTAGTGGATTTACGTTGATTTGGTTGCGTGGTCATTATTTTAAGTTTCAATGATTATGATTCCTATTTAGTAGATTTAAGTTGATTTTTGTTTGTGGGTTGTTAGGTTTGCGCCAAATAACAACACATATACTCAGAAGATAATCAATGTCACCAAGCTGATGTACGACCATTCTTGACCCAACTACACGAAGATCCCCGCTAAGACCAAGAATGATAGTTTCACAAATGGATGGTAATTATTTTTTTTAGTTTCAAACATTTTTAGCTAATTTATATCTTCTATCCTACTTAATTAATTCTAAAGTTTCTTTGTTGTAGCTGCACTTTAGGTGGAACACTGATCACGATCCTACTATCAAGAAGATATTTGACCATAGAATGGGTCGGCGGCTCTAGCAGATGCTGAATGATGTTCGTCAGGGGATGGGACCACCGGATAACCTGGCTCCGACCGAAAATAAAGAAGGCCTTATATGTTCTTTGGGAGACCGATGAAGGATTCCGACATCAACGTCTCACCAACAGAGCTAACAAGGTCTTGACCAGGTCATCCAAGTATACTGGCGGCTCAGCGACCTTCACGAAAACTTAAATCAGGCTGATATGTAAAGTGACTTTAATTTTGTTAATAACTTAGTTATATTTTTTTGCATATCATTACTAGGCATTCTAGTTATATTGTTTCAATGCAACATGTGTAGTCGAAGAAGTTAAATCGCGGGCGACATTGGCAAAGACGTTCAAGCATACCCACACGTTAAAGGAGAACAAAGAGAGGTTTGTTGATCAGCGGTCTCAGGATCATTATCTAAATAAACATACATCTAATTATCTTTTGCTATAAAATTACTAGAGATTAACTATATATCTGTCATACTAATCATAATAACTTGTGTTAATTACACAATAGTCCTATACACAGATATTAGAGGCCGCGTCTCAGCAGTCTCAGTAAAGTGGGGAGGACCTCACTGATGGCTCTGCAGCTTCAGTCATCGATCCCGATGCGGTTTGACGCGAGACCGCCCCAACACCATACAAAAACCGCGTATACGCGGATGTGGTCGTTCTTCGCTAGCAGCCTCCGCACCTCCACGTTGAGGCTGTCGTCAAGCTTCGCCACTAGTCGAGCACGAAGAAAGTGTGGATTTGAGACTGTAGGTGTAAGAGCTCCAACACAGTCTTCAGCAGCAAGCTCAGGAGCTTAATGATTATCGGGAGATGTATAAGAAGAACCTCACCCGCATGACATCTACGGATGAGCTTAGGCTGGAGTGGAGGGAGTCGCTGGAGCGGATGCATCGTATGGAGGCTCAGATGGAGGTGTATCTGACCTAGATGCGCGCCATTGGCATCGACCTTGCTAGTAGCAGCATCGCTGTTGGTGGCAGCAGCGATCTTGTTGGTGGCATATAGATATCACCGCCTTCTGCGCCGTCAACTCAGGGCCACGGGACTGACGACAAAGACGACGATTATCTGGATCTATAGTTATTAGTTTTTTGTTTTATTATTTCATTATATTTATTTGATGTACTTGACTTTCAATTTATTTGCACATTGTATTATTTATTTTAAATAAAAATTTTTTATTATTTATAAATTAATCACTAATTGTGTAAAAAAAATTTAAAATTAAAATTAAAATTGATCATTTATTTCAAATTTAAAAAAATTGATATTACCGTTAAAGTAATCATAGGAATAATTCGACGGTATTAGTGCGCCAATAATAGCGGTAGAAAAATTTGCCGGTAATCAATTGATTTTTCGAGCTAACAGTAAATATTTACCAGTAAAATTTATACCGTCTAATTATTTTTTTATAGTAATTAATTTATCATTGAATTTTATTTATTTTTTCGATAATAAATTTAACGGTACTTAACATTTTTTTCGTAATGTATGACTACTTATAATACTTATTATTTTTATATTATTTATTATGTATATACATTATTTTATTTTGTTATTATAAAACAGACTGTGTTATTCAACAACACACATGACATGATTATTGTTTGAAATAACAATATTTTCCTCCTTAATTAGCGATTTTAAATTTGATTTTAATGTTATTCTTAAAAAAACCATTCGATGCACATATATTTCTATGTTAACATATATGGCTCAACAAAAAATCACACTTAAAAGAGGTAATATATAGACCATTCAATTTGATCATTATTTTGGTGTCAATTCAATTTGACAATTGCCTAAATGGATGACTATTCCACATTTTGAATCCATGATTTTGAGAAGTTCATACGGAAACAATTAAGTCCTCCCTTTCTCATCAATTTAAACACGAAAAAAAAGGCATTCTATAATTGTTCTTGGAAATATTACATTATGACATGGAAATAATGGTAAGGTAGCACGTGAAACTCAGCTACCCACCTATCCATAAATCTTTCGTTACAATGGTGCATATAAAACCCCATCTTCCACTAACAAGTGAGCAACACAACACACCCTTTAATTATTAGCTACTGCATTTCCTTCATTAATCCTAATAATATATTTCGCAGTGCTATCTTGCTAGCTTAGCTTGCTTTGCCATACACCCCAAAGAAGCTAAGAAAATGGTGAATGTATCTGAGATTCGCAAGGCTCAAAGGGCTGAAGGCCCTGCAACTATAATGGCTATTGGCACAGCAACACCACAAAACTGTGTTGATCAAAGCACTTATCCAGATTATTACTTCAGAATCACTAACAGCCAACACATGACCGAACTTAAAGAGAAGTTTCAACGCATGTGTATGTATTCTAATAATCTTATTTTCATCATCGTATCACTCACTTTTTTTAATTAAACTCCAATTACTCGAATTAGGTCTATAACTAAAATAAAGGTTTATCACGTTAAAGCACCAATGATATAAGGTGACTCCTAACATATTTGATTTGATGAATTGGTGATAGTAATCGATGTCAATTATTTCTTTCAGGCGACAAATCAATGATCAAGAAGAGATATATGTACTTAACGGAAGAGATCTTGAAAGAAAACCCAAACATGTGCAAATACATGGCACCATCGCTGGATGCAAGGCAAGACATGGTGGTTGTGGAGGTTCCAAGGCTGGGAAAAGAGGCGGCAACGAAAGCCATAAAGGAGTGGGGTCAACCAAAGTCAAAGATAACACACTTGATCTTCTGCACCACAAGCGGCGTTGACATGCCCGGCGCCGATTACCAACTGACGAAACTCTTAGGCCTCCGTCCGTCCGTGAAGAGGTACATGATGTACCAGCAAGGCTGCTTCGCTGGCGGCACGGTGCTCCGTTTGGCGAAGGACTTGGCGGAGAACAACAAGGGTGCTCGTGTGCTGGTGGTTTGTTCTGAGATAACCGCCGTGACTTTCCGCGGTCCAAGCGAAACACATTTGGATAGTCTTGTTGGGCAAGCATTGTTCGGTGATGGCGCTGCTGCACTCATTGTTGGTTCCGATCCTCTGCCTCAGATCGAGAAGCCTGTCTTCGAGCTTGTTTGGACTGCTCAGACTCTCGCTCCCGACAGCGAAGGCGCCATTGATGGCCACCTTCGTGAAGTTGGACTCACATTCCATCTTCTCAAGGATGTTCCTGGCATTGTTTCCAAGAACATTAACAAAGCACTCACTGAAGCTTTTGATCCCCTGGGAATCTCTGATTACAACTCCATCTTCTGGATTGCTCACCCTGGTGGCCCTGCAATCTTGGACCAGGTTGAAGACAAGCTCAAGTTGAAACCTCACAAGTTGAGAGCCACACGTGATGTTCTTAGCGACTATGGAAACATGTCCAGTGCTTGTGTCCTCTTCATCTTGGATCACATGAGAAACAAATCACTTCAACAAGGCCTTCAAACCACCGGTGAAGGTCTTGAATGGGGTGTCTTGTTTGGCTTTGGACCTGGCCTCACTATTGAAACTGTAGTTTTGCATAGTGTGGCTATATAAAAAGGTCGAGTAAATTAATGAGCTTATTATTTATTTTATTTTATTTTATTTTATATATGTATCTGATGTGTTCCTGCTAAATAATGTATGGCTAATAGTTTTATGGCCGAGAAACATTTGTGTCTTGATCTTTAATTTCTTTATACATTATGCTATTAAACAGTGTATAATGGCTATTCAATTGTAGCGTGATATATATTCAGTTGAATATTTCTACATTTATTATTTTTTTTTGGAATGAGTTAAGTTTTTTTTTTTTAATTAGAACGTAATTAATATAGCAGATTTGAGATGTACCATCGGCAAACAGCCAGGGCCCCCTTAGAAAAAAAATAGATAAATTAGTTTTTTGGAGGGGAAAATATAAAAAAAATATCACTTTAGAAAAAGAAAAAAAATAAAAATAAGGGGATCAATATAAAAGTTAAAGGATTATATACATAAAAAATTTTAAATTGAGGGTGCATGGCCCCCTTAGAAATTAGAATGTACAAGCATAGCCAAGCTCCAAATTAGAAAAATATGAGATATTGACAGGCTATCTACTTCGGGTTATGGATGATGCTAATAGAAAATGTGGACAACTGCTTTTGTTAGGCATTTTTGTTTTACTCGTTGAATCTAAGTGAGAAAGCTTAAATTCTTAGTTAGTGTATATATATATGTATCGAAAGATTTGATATGGCAACTAATAAGTTGTATCCTTCAGTTTTAAATTGAAATATAAGCTGATAATAAGATGAGCCAGAGTGCTTCTGTTCAATTCAATAATAATCTTATAATCAGCAAAGATAACAAATTAAAGACCAATAGAAAAGCTTACTTGAGTCCCTAAAAACAGAGAGATTTGTGTAACTATTATTCCTGATTCTAAATTAATAGATAATTATTTATAAAAACAATTGAGAAAAAATAAATAAATAATTTAAAACAATTTAAAGGTATTTTTATTTCATTTTTAAATTATTATTTATTTTATTTTATATTTTTAATTATTATTAAAATAATATTAAATTTAATAAATATATAATCATAATATTAAATTAAATAAATAACTTTAGATTCTTAACTTTCTAATATTATCGTTTATTTAATAGAAAGCTATAAATATACATCTACATTATTAAAGAGTCATACAAAAAAGATAATAATATAAAATTATTTTATTTAATTTAATATTTTTAATTTTATATACATAATATTTATAATTATATATTTATAACATTTAAAATTATTTATTTATTTTAATAATAATTAAAAAATACAGAATAAAAAAATACTATAAAAAATTATAGCTTCTTATGATTTTCAAACTATGATTTTTATACATTAATTTTAAACCAATTCTATAATATTTATAAATTAGTATCTAAATTTTACATAATTTTTTTATAATAAATTTTAAATTTTTAAAAATTATTTATTTTTAAATTAAATATTAATTTTAACTTTTTTTAATAAATTAAGCATAATTTTTTAGATACCATAACAATTACCTTATTCTTGAGTGTTGCACGAAATAGCTGAGAGCTAGCAGCGGTCAATAATGATATCTAGTCTTTTAAAAACAGTTAGAATAATAAGTGTCCTAATAATTAAATTATTTATTAATATTAGATTTTAATTAAAGATAAGCATAGAAATATTCCATAGTTTCGTTTGAATTTTATGTTGTTGGAAGATGGGAAGAAAATTCTTAGTAAAGAAAGGAAGAAAGCACAAGGCAACGCTAACCCCACTTCCTTTGTTCACTGTCGATAACCAAAAAAAAAAAAAAAAAAAAAACGCTGAGAGTTTCTTAGTTCATTGATCATTCTCTAACAAATCGTAAAAATTCCAAACAAGGCATAAGCATGGGTCAAGCTTTTCGGAAGCTCTTCGACGCCTTCTTCGGCAACTCCGAGATGCGGGTGGGTGCGGTTCCTCTCTCTTTCTATTTCTGATTGTGTTGTTGTTTGCATGATAATCTAATCTACCCATCTATAATATTAATTTATTTTTGATGGATTGATTTTCAGGTTGTGATGCTTGGTCTTGACGCAGCTGGCAAAACCACCATACTCTACAAGCTTCACATTGGAGAGGTTCTTTCTACTGTTCCTACTATTGGTCCGTCCTTTCATGTGTTTCCTAACCTCAATTAACTTTAATTCCTCTTTATACCCTAAATATTTTGATTTTGCTACCTTTAATTGTTGCTTCATGTTTGTATTAAACTATCAATCTATGTATGTATGCATGTATGTATGACTTTACATATTCTTTTTAGGATTCAATGTGGAGAAAGTTCAGTATAAGAATGTGATATTCACTGTTTGGGATGTGGGTGGCCAAGAGAAGTTAAGGCCACTCTGGAAGCACTATTTCAATAACACTGACGGTCTGGTATGAATTCAACTCAAGACAAGTTTTTCTTTTGCTCTGCTATGCTTTCCATGGGCTTGTGATTGTTATTTATATGCTGGTGTCATGATGTGTGCCATTTTTGCAGATTTATGTTGTTGATAGTCTGGACCGCGAGAGAATTGGCCAAGCCAAGCAGGAATTTCAGGTGAAAACAAATATAGGTTCAATATCATTATGTGCGAGTGACAAAGTGAGTGTGTGTATAACCATGTTATTTTAAACAAATTTAAGTGGTTAAATGGGTTAATTGCAGGCAATCATAAATGACCCTTTTATGCTCAATAGTGTCATCTTGGTCTTTGCTAATAAACAGGACCTGGTATGTCTTTGTTACTTTTTCTCTTTAGTCTATGATATTTCAGCTGATTGACTTTAGATTCAGGTTATGTCTTTTTAATCCTCCCTGAACAAGAGGTTATAAGCTTATTTAGGAATATCTGTTCTTAAATTTCACCTGTGTAAAAACTGCTGACCTACCCCACTTCATGCATGCTTCAGTCGAAAAGGATTTTGCTGAGGGACCATGTTAGGAGATATAAATTTGCTCATATGCATGTGACTAGCAGCCCTGAAACACCACCTCTTGATCTTTCCCACAGTTGTAAAATCAACCAGAGGTAAAACCATGAGGTCCTTATGTGAAAGGTCTAGATGAACTCTCTGCCACTGATATATATTATATAGGCTGCTCTTGTAGTTTCATCTCGAATAATGTTAAACAGCTTCTACATCTCAATGTGGACGATAATTTAGAGTCATTTAGGTGGCCCTTCTCTCTCCTTATGTATGAACAAATGGGCAGATAATTATAAAGGAATATAATACTATGCACACATACCATATTTTGGCTTGTATTTATGTCTCCAATGTCAAGATAGATTGATTACTAGAGATATTCAGGATATTTACCAAGCAGATGGATGAAGTGAACTTATAGAATTGTTTTAACTACTATATACAATTAGTAATACCATAACAATAGCAGAGTTTTCCTCTTGAACAAACTACGTTTAGCTTTGCCTTATGCTTAAGTCTGATTATAAGTGTTAAATATTTCCCTTTTTCCTTTAGAGAGGAGCTATGACACCAATGGAAGTATGTGAAGGACTTGGTCTATTTGATCTGAAGAATAGAAAATGGCACATACAAGGCACTTGCGCGCTTAAGGGAGATGGCCTTTATGAGGGCTTGGACTGGTTGGCTACAACTCTAAAGGAGAGAAAAGCTGCCGGATTCTCCTCTGTAGGAACCTCCTTCTAATTGTGACTCCAGGTTTGAATTTCTTTTCTTACTTATATACTCATGATTTACTTTCCATTTTTATCATTCATTTCATTACATTTATAAGAGTTCTATATACAGATGTTCTATGTGCTGCAGCTATTTTGGCCTGTCATTGATGAATGGTAGAGTTTGGCCATTTTCATTAAGGGCTACAGAATTGTAATCAACTCTCTTTTCTTTTTAGGAGTTGCATCAGGTTTCATCAATCTGATGCTGATGAAGTATATAGTTTAGTTTCAGGGTACTTAGATATATGACTCTGTTACAATGTATAGAAGCTTAAGCTTGGTGATGTAAACTAATTTTACACTCGAGAAAATTCTAATGGCATATTGATTTTGAGCAAAACATTACGAGCCTGTCTTATTAATTATTTAGGGTACTTTCCCTATCTTGATTTTCTTATAATAATATATCAATATATATTTCTCGTCGATCGGAATTTCTAAGGCGAAAAAGTTATCATGTATTGGTATTTCCAAAATATGTATGCGTGTCTTACTCCTCCGACAATAATTATGTGAAAAATCTGAATTGAATATTATTTTCCTTAATATAAATGATTAAACAAAATGGCTACTTTTATGTCATTTTCTGAGGACCGAGATGTGTTTAGTATTTGAAGAAAGTAAAGGTCCTACATTTAATATTTAATATTTCATTTCTTTCATTCTTGTTAATATCCCTCGTCTACTTCGTGTAGTGATAATAATACACGTAGTTTATACTGGTTGATATATCATTATTTATATTCAGTTCCTAAGAGACCAAGAACAAGAGTGATATAATGACCATATCAATATTAGCATTACATAAATATTAAATAATGAAGCACCGCTCTAAACCATTGAATTACATAAATCTCTCTGTATTTGAAAAGGGAGAAAAATAAATCTTTGTATGTGCACCCAACTATACAAAAATAATACAAATACAATACAATTACAAAACTATCCCAGACTTTGCCGATTAAAGCAATCGGTGTGATATGAACACAAGAATATGAATCAGTTCACCATCTTTCATCTCCTATCCAGTTATTTTTCTCTTTTGGCCCTGTAGGACCTTCCTCACCATACAACTCCACTGGTAGCTTTTTAACTAAGTTCTCGAATGAACTTCGAAGCCCGAGTGGCAGAGCATTGATGATCTTATCCAGCTCAGTTTTTGAATCATAAACAATTTTGGGACCCCACTCTCTCATAAACTGCAACCACTGAGGCTCAGTGACAGCATCTCCTAGGTACTCAGCTGCAACAACCTCGTACTGAGAACTAGAATCCACATACAAATTGCTTCTAGTAGCATCATTCCTGATCCCAATTCCAAGCTTTGAAGACCCTTGGATATAGGTTCCAGCATGTGGGAAACTTGCATGTCCATTTCTTGACGAGTAAACAATAGCTTTGTTGCCATCAACATACTCCAAATCTTGGGCATCCACCCATTTACCACCACTATGCTGTGAGAAATAGATACTCCAAAGTTCTCCAGTGAAATTAGATATCCGAAGTGTGAAATGCTCCCAATCTCCCACATGCTCTCCAACCTTGCTAAAAGGCATACTCATAATTCCTAATTTCAGAGTGGATGGTCCATTGAAGGGGCAAAAAACCCACATGGCAATGTCTGTGAAAGTTCCACCTAGAGCTGGCTTCACATGAGCATACAATTTTGCACTTTTCAAGTCGCCGCGTTTCACAAACTCCCTTCGATCATCATTCGGCATATCTATCCAAAACTCCCCATCGTTTGTCCCTCCAACCGGCAAACTTGAGCCAGTTGCATCAATGGCCTCACCCATTGTTGCGCCTTTTCTGTACAAGAGCGCTCCGTTGCTGAAGAACCATTCAACAGAAGACGGCAAGTAAACTTCCTCAGGATGAAAGAAAACAGTAGGACCATAGTGCTCTATGAGTGCATGTATTTGTTGGAGTTGTGGCATTGCTGGTAGCATTGAGTTCAAATTCTTCAAGCATGCAATTGGTAACTCTTCTCCTTTGATCCAATAACTACTGCAGAAAAATGTCCCTACTGAAACTCCTTTCCCCCACATGCCACGATCACTCGGTCTCAAACTCCATACCTGAAATGGAATCTCCGGAATCACAGAACTAGCATCAAACATTGCACGGTAAGGTTCACATATATCAGTGAGATCGGCACGAACACAACTAATTTCATCCAAATGAGGCTTTTCAGGCTTGTTAGTAACCAAGTAGCCAAGAGCTTTGTATCCTTTAGGAGGCAGGGGTATCCAAAAGTAACCAGAACCATTCGACACTTCCTTGTCTCCTGCATTAGAACACCATACCAATGTATAATCAAGGGGATTCCTCAGAGCCGGCAATTCATCGCTGTCGCGAATTTCAGTATTTTCGGATTTGGAAGCTTCTGCTTCCCTAGCCACAAGTACAAAACCCCTCAAGGGCTTGTAGCAGGGCTGACAATAGTGACCGAGAACGCGGAATCCATCCGGTATTCCTACAGGCTTATAGAATGCAACAGATTTTCTAATGTCTATTCTATCACTGCTGCTCCAAACAAACTCAAACCCTGTGATCTCACACACTTCAATTTCACCAAGGCTAACAATTCCCGAAGCAAAACCTTGTCCTGCAATAACAAATACAGTTACAAAATGCACTCCTCACTAAGATTTAAGATCTAAGCTCTAGATATATAATCAGTATAACAAGGTTTGATTTGCTAACAGAATTAACTAAGATTTACATAACCGTAATTGCACATCATAAATATTAATCTAGTTACCTTGTGGCCATTGAGGAAGAGGAGCAGAGAGAGAAAAGGTTTGAGGGAGACCGAGGGTATTATTGGTGTTGCGAGTGGTGGTTCGGTTCCAAACGAAGGAGAAGCATTTGCAGGTGAAGCGAGGCATGTGGAGGAGTAACCGCAATAACAGGTGAGTTGCAAATTGGAGCTTCACGTTGAGGTTGATGGTTGAAGTCACCATGATCATCAGAGTGTGGATCTTCTTCATAGTGCTCCAAAATTCAAAGGTCGCTGGCTCATTGAGTTAATGGGGCCCTCGCATTCTTTCACTCTCGCCGGCCATGCTTTGCTTCTTCGTAATTTAATTGCCGTCGATCTGTCGCATTCAAGTATTATAATTGTAATTATTATCATTGCTTTCGGTTTACTTGTTGGGTTGGGTTTGTTTGATTCTTGCCACCCCTAAAGTTGAGGACCCTAATTAACCACGCTTTCCTTTCTGTATTGGTATCTATTCCCGTTCCCATGGGATTGGACTAGTAGTCTAATCGTCAACCAACACCTGCTAAATTCAAACAAAATTGATATTATATTTGATGTCAACTTTTTTAGTTTTTAGATCACAATTTTAATCGTTAACGCTATTGGATTTTTGCTAAACAGTGCCGTTAAGACATTGAATTTTTGTTTTCTTATAAACAACGGGGAAGAAGCACTCAAAAAAAAAAATTATACAGATATTATTTTAGAAAATATGATTCTATCAAAATCTGTAAAGAAACTAAGAGAAATACAAAAAAGATAAAAGAACATATATGACAAGGTGAAAATACGGGTGAAGTTAATTTTATGTAAAATTGATAGATGAGAATCGTTATATGAGAATTTAGTCAAATTTATTAAATTATTTAACAATTTTCAATTATCAACTTCACATGAAATTAACTGCACCTGAATTTTCATTATATGACAATCATATTGTAAATCATGCCTATGTAAAACCAGTCTATCTACACAACAATTTATTTTTCTAAACTCATGGTGGAGACTCTAACTCTTGAATCTTAAAGATATATAGCCACATTTCCTTTTGAGTCTATTTTCATCTCCATAAATTTATATTCAATGTCAAATCTAATTCAAACAGATATTCTAAAATTCAGTAAACATCACTATACAGGTGCTGAAGTTAGTATTATAGGCCGCTAAAAACTTTTTATGATTTATGAGAATTCCTCCACATGTCATCTTTTCGTCTTTAGTGCATGTTTGGGCGCCATTATTTTGTTAAAAAAATATATTTTTTCAATAAAAAAAGATCTTTTTTAATTTTTTAACGTGTTTGGCAAATTTCTAGTAGTAAAAATAAAAACACTAGTAAAATAAAAAAAGATCTTTTTTGAGAAGCTGTAATTTACATCTTTTTTTAAAAGATCTTTTTTTCTTAAAAAAAGATGTTTTTCATGTAATAAATAAACAAAAAAGTACTTTTATATTGTTATACCCAAACATAATTGATAGATAAAAAGACCTTTTTACATGAGATATCCAAACATAAAATTACTTTTACTTCTCTATAAGATCTTTTGAAAAAAGATAACTCGAAAAAAAAATCTTTTCTTAAAAGTTCACCCAAACAAGCCCTTAGTCACAAAGTCATCTGAATTAAGTTTAATGGATGGAGATTAGAGACAATTAACACACTTTTTTTCATGAAGAAAAACATTGAAAACCGTCAGATTTACTGGCAGATTTACCAAAAAATATGTTGGTAATATGTTTACCGTCGGAATAAATTCAACGATATAAACCTTAATTACCGGCGGATTTTTTCGTCCGCCGCTAATTACCGTAAAAAAATTTCTGTTGGTAATTTTTAGGGTCGGATTTTTTTTCCAGTAAATCCAACGATAATATATTATTAATTAATAAATAAGGAAAAGTTTAGGGGACCAGCAGTTTTATTGAATTTTGGTCAGCATGTAACCAGCAGAGAAAGGTGAGCCATTGGATGAAATCTCACACCATCAAATCATCATTGATGGCTAGTTGATGGCTAACAATCACAAAAATTGCTGGCCCCCTAGCATTGCTCATAAATTAATAATTACCGGCAGATAAATCTAGGGGTGAACGCGGATCGGATTGGAAATGACCAAAATTTCGATCCGATCTGCACTAAAATCATCGGATCGGATCTAATATCCGCAGTTTTTAAACTTGAATCCGATCCGCACATTTGCAGATTGGATCGGATATCGGCTATATCCACAAAATACAAAAATATTTTTAAAAACTTATTTTTATTAAAAAGTTATCAATAAAATTTATTTTTTCTATTCTTTTAAATATGTTTACTCTTAAAATAATACAATATATAAGATAATTATTAATTGAAATAAAACATATATAAAAAGAATATTTACTTATTTATTTCTTTATTTTTACGGATACGCAGATATGCGGATACCTACACAAAATACACAATCCGATCCTATTAGTGTGCAGACCGGATCCGATCTGATAACCTTGTGGATCGGATTCATATCAACAATTTTCGGATCGGATTCAGATAAACACCGCGGATATGTGGATTGGATCTGATCCATAAACACCCCTAGGTAAATCTGTCGATAAACTTAAATTTTAAATCTTTTTAAAAATTATTAATCCTCGTATATTAAAAAATAAAAAAGATAAGAAATCTGATAACAAAAAATTAATTTCATAAATAATGAAATAAATCTCAGATAAACCAAATTACCCATGACTAATATAAATTATAACAAATCAAAAGTCACAACTCATAATACAAATTCACTGTTCAACTCACAAATCAAAACACAAATTCACAACTCACAAGTTTATATGACATTAAAATAAATTCAAGCAGCAAATATAACAATTAAACTATTGCAATGAATATCTAATTAACTAAAGTCTGAACAAGTCATTTAATAATTATCATATTTTTCATCTATCGAAAAATCTTTTCGAATTTCACAAATTTTCACATTATTATCTTCATTATCTGGAGTAGGAAGAGGAGGTCCTTGAAAAATGTTCATTTGATACCATTTTTATTAAAAAGAAAGTATAACAATAAAAATTAAACAATTAAATTCAATGTAATACCAAAATTTTAATATTGCAGTTAAGAAAATTGAAAATAACAAAAATTTAACAATTGAGTTCAAAGCCACAACAATTTAGTTCGAAAAAAATTCAACAATAACAAAAATTTAATCATTCAGAGTATATATATATATATATATATATATATATATATATATAAGTTTGGTTATTGTGGATTATCTAATTAAACAAATATAAGCTTTTTGGCCACTGTTCTCGTTTGATGAGAGTCACCAAAATGTATAACAGTTCTCAATATATATTTTTATTTAGCAGTGGATTTAAGCTTAATTTTGGCAAAATAATTAAAAGAATACTCAATAACATCAATAACAAACATATTAAAATCAAAACAATCAAAATAAATAATCAAGTACCATCATCAAACCACTAACAATTTCAATTGCATAAGACATCTCTATTGATCATAAGGCACCTAATTAGCTAATCACATTCATATAAGACTTTATTTCTTATGTCCCTAAGTTATTGTATAAAAGAATAAAAGTTCACATCTCTTTCATGCTTTTCATATAGCAGAGACAAATTTAATTAGTCTAAAACAGGAAATATAATAGTAAAATTCAACTAAATTAATTCAGTTCAATTTGGCAAAGAAGATTTAATAATCATTTTAAATTTAAATTAAATCTCAAAATAATCTTTGAACTTGCACTCAAGCTTCAAAATGATCCATGAAATTAATAATTACTCAAATTCGTCCCCGATTCGAAAATTTATAGTAGTCCTTAAAATAATTTCCGTCCATCCTTGTCATTTGAAACACTAAAACAACATTGTTTTGTACTGAAAAAAATCCTTTTGAGTCCCCTCTCCCAACACGATGTTGATTTGTATTTATAAAAAAATATAATCCCCAATTACCTTCACTAATTTCTCTTCTTCTTCTTCTTTAACTTCATAGTAGCAACAACAATGGGAAAGTACCAAGTACCACATGAAGCTGGCAAACATCATCATACATATCATCTCTCTCTCTCTCTCTCTCTCTCTCTCTCTCTCTCTCTCTCTCTCTCTCTCTACCGTGATGGAGTCGCGAGTGTTGTCACGTGCTGCCACCTCCCTTTCCCACCTCCGCAGGCTACCGCGCCATGAATCCACCGCCAATGTATCCTTTGTGCCAGCTGTGAGGCGATCGGCTCCATGCGTGGCTGACCGTGGAAACCTCATATGGGGAGACAGCTGTGCCCGGAGCTGTTGTCACTGATGCTAAAGAAAGAGGGGTCTGCCGTGCTTTTTCGGCCGTGTCTGGCTGCCGCCTCCTCACCGAGCGAGGGGAGTGATTCCGCTGGGTGAGGTCTATTTCCTCCATTCTGAGTCGATTAAGTCGGCCAACTTAGTGTCCTCATTGGTGTGTTTTCTATTGTTACAGGGAAGAGAAGATTGGGTTCTTCGACAAGTACCCAGCACTTGTAATCGGGTCTTTCTTCTTCATGTGTGAGAGAGTAGTGTTGAGTGTTGAGTGTGAGAGAGTAGGATTGGAGAGGGGGACTCAAAATGTTTTTGTTTTTAAGTACAAAACGATGTCATTTCAGTGCTTTCAATGGCAAGGATGGACGACAATTATTTTAGGGAGTACTATGAGTTTCGGAAGGCAATTTGGGGACGAATTTGAGTAATTATTAATTTCAAGGATTACCTTGAGACTCGAGTGTAAGTTTAGAGACTATTTTGAGATTTAACTCTTTAAATTTTAATAATCTAGCATTAAGCAAAATCATCATTCTTACATTCATAAATCAAAGAACAAAATAAAGAAGAAAGCAACATAGCACAAGTGTACAATAGATTCATTGAACAATATTAAAGTACTTAATAGAAAAAATAAAAGAAAGGGGGGTGAAGTCACCATCAGAAGAAGAAAGAAGAGGCCTTACTTGAATTGGAGGCAAAGAAGAGGTCTCACAGAGTCGCACAGTCTCACCCAGTCACATTGTCCAGCCACCACAGTCCAGTTCGACAACATCTGCAGAAGGCAACCCTCATAAGTCACAGCAACATTCCGAACTGATGAGTTTGGAAAACTCTAGTTTAATTTAGTGATGATCAAACATTATAAATGTGATTAATTGCAAGATTATTATTTTGATTTTAACTTTCATATGTTGATTAAGATGATTTGCAATGCAGGTTTTATGTTGGGCTAATTTTCAGCCTTAGTATTAAATTGGTGTGACCATGGCTGAAATAAAATTTTGTTTCTTGGGCCGAAATGAAAAGAAGAGATCCTAATCCCAATAAAATTAAAATTCAGCCTTATGTAATTTTGTCATATGAATGTTGGCTAAAATGTTTTATTAGATGGGCCAATTTTACTTATTATTGATACAAGCCCAAATTATTTTGCTTGCTTGGTCCAAAATCAATTAAGAGAGGAAGCAAATGATTTTGCCTCATGCTTCCAACGGATCCCATTTCTTATTTTGGGATGGATTTCAAAATTTAATTTGCTAGCATTGGAAACATAAATGAGAGAGAGAAATTGATTTGATTGCTTTAATGACTCTACACGTTACTCGGCAAAGGGAAGTGGGAAACTTGAGTTTACTTTTGTCCTCTCTCTTTGTTACATTTAATTATTGCACAAATCCATTGAATATTTTATTTCTTCTCTCTCTACTCTTTGCTTCTCACTTTCGGTCATATCATAGTAGCAACCATGGAAGCTAACGCTAGCCACCAAAGAGAAGAAGAAGCATGCTACAAGACCATCACAATGATGGCAAGAAAAAGAAAACATAAAGTATATAGTGGCTAAGATCTTCAACCATGAATGGTAAGATTTGGTGAAGAGATCTTAGCTTCTCCATACCAAAAATGGATGATGAAGATTTCGGTCAGAGGAAGATCTCAGGGATGGCTCGTCTCTGCTTTTTGAGTTCACTCATCATAGAAGGTAGCTAGGGTAGCTACGTAAAGGAGGAATCAAAAGTAGAGCAGGAGTTGTCATGCATCATGAAGCATCAAGGGCTAGGAGTTCATCTTGGAGTGCAAGGCAAGATGGAAGGGTCGGATTGATGATTGTTGGTGACCAAGGAAGAACCAGAGATAATTGCATGTTGGTTATTACATTCGGTTGCTTCTCTTTTCTCTCTGGCCGAACCGGTTTACATGAAGAAGAAGAAGTTTGGCTTGGTTTTTGGTTTCAACCATGGAGGCTTCCCCTTTTCTATATAAGGGTGAACAGCCAGGGCTTGAAGCAAGGAGTGAGAGTGCAAGGCACAGAGTTCTCAAAGCTACCTAAGCTAACAGATTTTCTTCTCCTTCAATGTATTCTGTTTTGTATTTTTGTGTTTAATTTTGTCATGTCTTGAGTCTCATGGAAAAAAGACAAACAATGAAGTTTGTATGAAAAAAGCCATAGAGTGGAAAAAGGCATAGAGTGCAAAATTAAAAGAAAAAGCTATAGATGTCCTTAGAGTTCCTTTGTACATCTGTGTTGTGTTTCATGATTCTATGGGAATCCTCTTATAAGTTGGGTTAGCACTTTACAGTTGAAAGCCTGGCAGTGACCAAGTCAAGTTCAGGATTGGGTTTAGAATTCTGGACTTGTCCCAAATAGGAAGGGTAGTTCCTAGGGAGAATTAGTGCTTGTAATCAAGAATGATTATAATGAAATTCCATCATCTTTGTGATGGAGACTGGATGTAGGTTGCACTGCACTTAGCAGCTGAACCAGGATATATCTGGCTGTAATTTTCTTTCTCTTCTACTTCATTTTCTATTTCTGCTGCACAGGAGATAAAACCGTAAAATATCTTGTGCCAAGTGACGAGACAAAAAAAAAAGTCTCGTGGCTAGGGATGAGACAAAAATAAAAAAGTCTCCAGAAGTTGTTTCAAAGACCAGCAAGTGTTCTGAAGTGAAAAAGGGGTTAAGATTCAACCCCCCTTCTCTTAGCCACTAAAACTATCAATTGGTATCAGAGCTTGGTCTCAAAGAGATCAAGCTTTGCAGCTTAGAGAAAATATCCATATGGCAGAAAGCAGTGACTCAACTCTGGTGTCCTACAACCTTACAGAAGGACAGTCAAGCAACAGACCTCCTCTTTTCAATGCAAAAAATTATACCTATTGGAAGGAGAGAATGAAGATCTTTGTGCAAGCAGTAGATTACAAACTATAGAAGATTATCTTGGAAGGTCCTCAATTCCCAACTACCACAAGTGCTAAAGGAGTAGTCTCTCTCAAACCCGAAGCAAGCTGGACTGAAGATGACAGAAAGAAGATGGAGCTCAATGCCAAGGCTATCAACTTGCTCAATTGTGCTGTCAGCTTTGAGGAATACCGACGGGTATCACGATGCACAACAGCAAAGGAAATCTGAGACAAACTTCAAATCACCCATGAAGGAACCACAATAGTGAAGAAGACCCGGATAGATATGTTGAACAGAGAGTATGAAATGTTTGCAATGAAGGAAGGAGAGTCTATTGATGAACTGTTCGAACGTTTCAACATCATCATTGTTGGCTTGGATGCTATGGGAATCAAGTATCCTGATTCTGTGCTTGTGAGAAGAGTGTTGAGATGTCTCACTAAAGAGTGAAAAACAAAAGCATTAATCATTTTTGAGAGCAGTAGTTTAGATTCCATGACATATGATGATTTGAGAGGAAACTTACTTACTTTTGAAAATACTTATTTAAAAAAAGATTCAAAAAAGAAAGGAGTTGCTTTTACATCTGTGACTAACCCCCTAGATGATGAATCCAGTGATAACTCTTCTGAAAATGAGTTTGTGTTGTTTGCCAAAAAATTTAGGAAAATGATGAAGTCCAAGGAGAGAGGCAAAAGAAGCAGCTCTAGGAAACAAAGAAAGGATCTCAGCAAGGTTACATGCTACAACTGTAAAGAAACTGGGAATTTCAAGTCAGATTACCCTAAGTTGAAGAAAGAAGAGAAGCCGAAAAGAGAAAAGAAAAAGGGACTGATGGCATCATGGGAGGACTTGGAAAATGACTCAGACAGTGAAGAAGAGTCCGAGACCAAGTCACAACCATGTCTCATGGCAGATAACATTGAACAGGTAGTCTTTCATAATCCAAACACTGAAGATCTTCATCTTATGATAGACCACCTTTCTGAAAAAATAAGATGTTTTTGGCTTGATAACCAAGATCTTGAACAACAAATCACCATCCTTAAAGCTAAAAATGGTTTTCTCAAAGAAAAACTAAGGGAGGCCAAAACTGCTTGTGAACTTGTTGAAGAAAATAAGCAGTTAAAAGCCCAACTTAGAAGCTGTGAAAGTGACCATTCTATTGTTGCATATGTAAACTGTTTTAAAGAGAATGAAGAGTTGCAGAAAAAGGTCAAAAACCTTGAAAATGACTTAGCCAAGTTCACTCAAAGTTCTGAAAATTTAAATCAAATCTTGGCTAGTCAAAAACCACTTTTTGATAAAGTTGGCTTGGGGTTTCAAAAGACTTTTAAATCTGTTGAAAAACCTTGTCTTGAAAATATTGCTTCATCTTCTAATGATACAAGGTTTCAAAACCTAGCAAGCTTTAACAAAACAGCAACTCCAAGATTTTGTAGACTATGCAATAGGAATATACACTTTCCCATTCAATGCTTTTTTGGTGAAAGATTGATTGGTGATAAAGTTTACAAAGTTGTATTTGCTACAATGGTTTGGAACATAGGAGATGGTTTAACGTGAAAGGATCCAAGAAGATTTGGATACCTAAGGTCACTTAAGCTTGTTTTGTAGGTATGCCTAGCATCCAAGAAAAAGGACAACATGTGGTACATGGACAGCGGATGCTCTAGGCATATGACCGGAAAGACAACCTTCTTCATAAAGCTTGATGAGTATGATGGAGGATTTGTCACTTTTGGTGATGATAGTAAAAGAAAAATAGTGGCCATTAGAAGAGTTGGTAAAAGTTTTTCTTCTTGTATAAATGATGTTCTTCTTGTTGATGGTTTGAAACATAATTTACTTAGTGTTAGCCAATTGTGTGATCTTGGCTTTGAAGTTATTTTTAGAAAGTTTGTGTGTTTGGTTGTATGTGAAAAATCTGGAGATATTTTGTTTGAGGCTAAAAGGTGTAATAACGTGTATGGATTAACTCTTAAGGACTTGAAGGATCAAAAAGTAACATGTTTTTCTTCTCTTGAATCTAAAAAATGGCTATGGCATAAGAAATTGGGTCATGCTAGCATGTACCAAATTTCTAAGCTAGTTAAGAAAAACTTGGTAAGAGGAATTTTAAATATTAAATTTGATAAGGATCTTACTTGTGATGCTTGTCAATTAGGCAAACAAGTAAAATCCTCTTTTAAAACAAAAGATGGAATTTCAACCAAGAGGCCGTTAGAGATGTTACACATAGATCTTTTTGGACCAACAAGAACTCAAAGTTTAGGAGGTAAACAGTATGGCTTAGTAGTGGTGGATGATTACTCTAGATTCGGTTGGGTACCTTTTCTTGCTCATAAAAATGATGCTTTTCATGCTTTTTCAACCCTTTGCAAAAGAATTCAAAATGAAAAAGATTTAAAAGTTGCCCATTTGAGAAGTGATCACGGAAAGGAATTTGAAAACCAAGATTTTGAAATTTTCTGTGATGACTTTGGAATTGCTCATAATTTTTCATGCCCTAGAATACCTCAACAAAATGGGGTTGTTGAAAGAAGGAATAGAAGCCTTCAAGAGATGACTAGGGCTATGTTGTGTGAAAATGAGGTTCCAAAATTAGAAAAGGGTTGAAGAAAACTCTTTATGAGCTATGGAAAGGAACCCCTCCTAATCTTAAGTATTTTCATGTTTTTGGATGCAAATGTTTTGTGCTTAATAACAAAGAAAATCTTGGTAAATTTGATCCAAAATCATATGAGGGAATGTTTGTTGGATACTCCACCACTAGCAAAGCTTATAGAATTTACCTCAAAGAGCATAGAATCACAGAGGAATCCATACATGTATCTTTTTTTTATTCTAATTCAATTTCCAGTTGTGATTGAAGATGATACAGATTTTGAAGATATTGTCAATAAGGAAATCAGTGAAGAAAATCCCAAGTCTGTCCAAAATGAAGAATCTGTCAGTCTAGTTTTGTCTTGTCAGAATGGAGGAGACATTTCCATTTTGTCTCCTAAACTAGCAAGAGAAACTGAAACAGAACAACCCACAGAAGCTCATCAAAGCTCAACACCACTTCGAAAGCCAAGAGAATGGAAGTCCATGAGGGGTTATCCTCATGACTTCATTATTGGTGATCCCTCTCAAAGTGTAACAACAATATCCTCTACAAAAGGCAATCCAAACCTAGTAATTTTGCCCTCTTGTCACAAATGGAGCCCAACAATGTAAAATAAGCTCTTGAAGATCCATCATGGGTCAAAGCTATGCAGGAGGAGTTGGCTCAATTAGACAAAAATGAGGTTTGGACACTAGTACCTCATCCGGATGGTAAGAAAGTAACGGGTACTAAGTGGGTCTTTAAAAATAAACTTGGTGAGGATGGAAAAGTTGTTCGTAACAAGGCTAGATTAGTGGCCCAAGGTTACGATCAAGAAGATAGTATATATTTTGATGAGTCTTTTGCTCCGGTAGCTAGAATGGAAGCAATTAGGTTGCTTCTTGCTTATGCTACCCATAAGGGTTTCAAAATGTTTCAAATGGATGTTAAATGTGCTTTCCTTAATGGCTATATTGATAGAGAAGTGTATGTGGCACAACCACCGGTTTTGAAAATAAAGAATTTCTAAATCATGTTTTCAAACTTTCAAAGGCCCTTTATGGCCTTAGGCAAGCTCCAAGAGCTTGGTATGAAAGGCTTAGAGCCTTCTTATTGGAAAATCACTTTCAAAGGGGTACCACCGACACAACTTTATTTATTAAAGCATCTAATGATAATATTCTTCTAGTTCAAGTTTATGTGGATGATATTGTGTTTGGATCGGCCAATGAATCCTTGTGTGAAGAGTTTGGAAAACTCATGACTAGTGAGTTTGAAATGAGTTTAATGGGAGAGCTAACTTTCTTTCTTGGCCTCCAAATTAAACAAACTCCTAGTGGTACTTTTATTCACCAAGAGAAGTATGCTAAAGAATTAATAAAAAATTTGGCCTAGAAAATTACAAACCAATGGGAACACCAATTCATCCAAACACTAAACTTGAAAAGGATGATGATGGGAAAGATGTGGATGAAACAAGGTATAGAGGAATGATAGGTTCACTCATGTACCTTACCTCCTCTAGACCGGATATTGTTCAAAGTATGGGTGTATGTTCAAGATTTCAATCTCACCCAAAAGAATTCCATCTTTCAGCCGTTAAACGCATCATTAGATACATTAAGGGAACTAGTGATTATGACTTATGGTATCCAAAATCTGATGATTTTTGTGCAGTAGGATTTTGTGATGCAAATTATGCGGGAGATCGGGTGGATAGAAGAAGCACATCGGGCATGTGTTACTTCCTTGGAAGCTCACTCAACATGTGTTCAAGCAAGAAACAAGACACAGTAGCTCTATCCATAGCCAAAGCTGAATATATTTCTGCCTCTGCTTGTTGTTCATAATTAATATGGTTAAAAACTCAATTAGAGGATTACAAATTAAAAATCAATAGTATGCCCTTGTTTTGTGACAATATGAGTGCCATAAATATTTCAAAAAATCATGTTTTGCACTCAAGAACCAAGCACATTGAGATTAAATATCATTTTATTAGAGAACATGTGCAAAAGGGTATTATTGATATTCAATTTGTAAAATCTGAAGAACAACTTGCTGACATTTTTACAAAACCCTTATGTGAAGACAGATTCTGCACCTTAAGAAACAGTTTGGGAATGATAGAATTACGTTCTGTTGAAAATTTGTGAACTTTTTTATTCTGTTTGGTTTTGTCTCATAGGAAAGCAGGAGACAAATTTCAGGATGTGTTGAACGGGCCACGATACAGGGGGAGACTGCACTGATATTAATTATCTTGGGCCCCACAAAAATCTCTTTGACCTTGCTCTGACCCATTTTTGAGTTTTCCTTAATCATGCTTTTGGGAAGTTGTCAAATCAAATCTTTATTCTTCCCTCATCCCTTGATTCTAGGAACTATTTTCACTTGTCTTGAATTATTATGGACTGCATTGTTTTTTCCTCATTTTTTTGCAGGGTCCCTCCTTGATGACAAAAGGGGGAGGAGAAGAGAAAAAAGGCTGAATTAAAACTGTTATGTTTCATTGATTTGTTGCACTGTTTTGCTCTGTTTTATGCTCTGATTTGGCTCTGTTTTGAGCACTTTGTGTTAGTGGATTAATTTCGAGTTGAACTTTGATTGTCATTTGCTCAAATGCATGTGTGCTGACTGGACCATTGTGTTTTGGTGAAAAATAAATATTCTGCCTTTTGTGTGTTGTTTTCACTTTTTTGCAAGACCCATTTGATGACAAAAGGGAGAGGAATGACCGAAAAATTGAAACTGAGAGAAAACAGAGATGAAATCCTTTGTGGATTCATGATCACCCTTGTTTCAATTATTTGCTGTGGTGATCTGCCTGATACATTTGATGCATTTGATTTACTTTTGTAGATTTGTTTACTGCATCATGGATTAGGAATTATTTTTGGCAGTTCTTTTAAGCTTTGATATGTAAATAAATTCTGAGAGTTGCTGTATTTTGAGATGATCATGCTTGATTAAAAATGTTTTCCTTGCTATGATAATTTTGCTCTAATATGTTGACTGAAAAATATTTTCAAATGACTTGAACAGCAATTTCTTGAAACATCAAAAAAATATTTTTGATTGATATGTACTCAATTGCCTTGTGTAGTTTGAGCAGAAAAATCATTTTTATGATAACAAAGGAGTTTTGTTTGTCATCCAATTCTGATCATAAATCAAGCATTCAACATTTCAAAAATTAATATGTTGAATAACATAGTTGCCTAAGCTTGATTTCTAAAGTTACAGGTATAAAGCTTCCCTTGGTAAAAGATCATACATTAAGGGGGAGTCTTGTGACAATTGGAAAAGGGGAGAAAAACTAATCTTTAAAGGGAGTATTCAATACTCTACTCTTTAATTTCTTTCCATTTCAATTTTTAATAATGTTTGTCATCAAGGGGGAGATTGATGAGTTTGAAAAACTCTAGTTTAATTTAGTGATGATCAAACATTATAAATGTGATTAATTGCAAGATTATTATTTTGATTTTAATTTTCATATGTTGATTAAGATGATTTTGCGATGCAGGTTTTATGTTGGGCCAATTTTCAGCCTTAGTATTAAATTGGTGTGACCATGGCTGAAATAAAATTTTGTTTCTTGGGCCGAAACAAAAAGAAGAGATCCTAAGCCCAATAAAATCAAAATTCAGCCTTATGCAATTTTGTCATATGAATGTTGGCTGAAATGTTTTATTAGATGGGCCAGTTTTACTTATTATTGATACAAGCCCAAATTATTTTGCTTGCTTGGCCCGAAACCAATTGAGAGAGGAAGCAAATGATTTTGCCTCATGCTTCCAACGGATCCCATTTCTTATTTTGGGATGGATTTCAAAATTTAATTTGCTAGCATTGGAAACATAAATGAGAGAGAAATTGATTTTGATTGCTTTAATGACTCTACATGCTACTCAGCAAAGGAAAGTGGGAAACTTGAGTTTACTTTTGTTCTCTCTCTTTGTTACATTTAATTATTGCACAAATCCATTGAATATTTTCTTTCTTCTCTCTCTACTCTTTGCTTTTCACTTTCGGTCATATCACAGCAGCAACCATGAAAGCTAAAGTTAGCTACCAAAGAGAAGAAGAAGCACGCTACAAGACCATCACAATGATGGCAAGAAAAAGAAAACATAAAGTATGTAGTGGCTAAGATCTTCAACCATGAATGGTAAGATTTGGTGAAGAGATCTTGGCTTCTCCATACCAAAAATGGATGATGAAGATTTCGGTCAGAGGAAGATCTCAAGGATAGCTCGTCTCTGCTTTTTGAGTTCACTCATCACAGAAGGTAGCTAGGGTGGCTACGTAAAGGAGGAATCAAAAGTAGAGTAGGAGGAGTTGTCATGCATCATGAAGCATCAAGGGCTAAGAGTTCATCTTGGAGTGTAAGGCAAGATGGAAGGCTCGGATTGATGATTGTTGGTGACCAAGGAAGAACCAGAGGTAATTGCATGTTGATTATTACATTCAGTTGCTTCTCTTCTCTCTTTGGCTGAACCGGTTTGCATGAAGAAGAAGAAGTTTGGCTTGGTTTTTGGTTTCAACCATGGAGGCTTCTCCTTTTCTATATAAGGGTGAACAGCCAGGGCTTGAAGCAAGGAGTGAGAGTGCAAAGCACAGAGTTCTCAGAGCTACATAAGCTAACAGATTTTTTTCTCCTTCAATGTATTCTGTTTTATATTTTTCTGTTTAATTTTGTCATGTCTTGAGTCTCATGGAAAAAAGGCAAATAGTGAGGTTTGTATGAAAAAATTCATAGAGCGGAAAAAGACAGAGAGTGCAAAATTAAAAGAAAAAGTCATAGATGTCCTTAGAGTTCCTTTGTACATCTGTGTTGTGTTTCATGATTCTGTGGGAATTCCCTTGTAAGTTGGGTTAGCACTTTACAGTTGAAAGCCTGGCAGTGACCAAGTCAAGTTCAGGATTGGGTTTAGAATTCTGGACTTGTCCCAGATAGGAAGGGTAGTTCCTAGGGAGAATTAGTGCTTGTAATCAAGAATGATTATAGTGAAATTCCATCATCTTTGTGATGGAGACTGGATGTAGGCTGCATTGCACTTAACAGCTGAATCAGGATATATCTAGGTGTAATTTTTTTCTCTTCTACTTCATTTTTTGTTTCTCCTGCACAGGAAATAAAACCGTAAAATATCTCGTGCCAAGTGACGGGACAAAAAGAAAAAGTCTCGTGGCTAGGGACGAGACAAATAAAAAAGTCTCCAGAAGTTGTTTCAAAGACCAGCAAGTGTTCTGAAGTGAAAAAGGGGGCTAAGATTCAACCCCCTTCTCTTAGCCACTGAAACTATCACGAACAAAAATAAAAAGTAAACTAAAAATCAAAACAAAAATCAAGAACAGAACAAAATTAAGAACAAATAAGAACAAAAATCATAAAAAATAATTTCAAAAATCACAAATTTTAAAATTAAAATAAAATAATGAACCCAGAATAAATTCTAAAATCAAAATCAGAATAAACAAAAAAAAGAATGAAATCAGAACAAACCCTAAAATATAATAAAATATAACAAAATCAAAATAAAATAAGAACATAGGCATACACCATAAATTAGGATTTAAGGTTAGGGTTCAAAAAGGGGGTTAGGGGTTTTTTAATTAAAATAAAGTAAAAACGAGGATGTAATAGAAAGAGGGATGATGGTAACCTAATTGTGGGAGGGAGGAGAGACACAGGTCAGTGATTAAGGGAGTAACAACGGCGGTAGCAATGCTGGGAGGACAAAAATGGTGGTGACAAAGCAACCAACACGTTGTAAGGAGCACCTAATCGAGTTCACGTATTCTTTGGATGCGATTAGTGGTGGCTGACGCTGGCGGAGAAGCTGCCGAAGATGGTTTGGAGAGAGAGAGAGAGAGAGAGAGAGAGTAGTTTGAAAATGAGGGTGGAGATGGTTCGCGGTTTGAATTAAGGCAAGATTACCGTCAGATTTACTGGCGAAAAAATCCGATGGTAACGCTTTAAAAGTGACCAAAATGCAGTGTTGCACTAATTGGGGATTATCGACAGATAAATCTAACGGTAAATCTCACGATGATCTCGCCCCCAATTTTTCTTATTTTTTCTCAAATTATTACTGGCGAATTTACCGTCGAGAAATCAAATCCGAAGGTAACCTCTTTATTCGACGAATTTATTATCAGATCTTTCGCTAATGCTTGACGCTAAATCTGACGGTAAATCTGACGGTATTTAGCTTTTTTCTTGTAATTTCAAACAACTTAGCATGGGTAAGGTGATAGTCATTGTACAAATAGAGAGTTAGTTCATGAATCTTACCTTCACGAAAGGCTCTATCTCTTTCAAAAATAAACTTATTTCAACGAAACCATAATGAATAAATGCTAGCGAAAAAAAAAACTAACTTGGATTGGTCAAGTGGTCAACTCACTTGTCCATTTAAGCAAGTGTCGGGGGTTCGAATTCCGCCTTGTACATGTAACAACCAATTGATCAGTGACAGACTCTTAAATAGAGCTCAGATCCATAATAAATTAATCCTTGATCTGTTAAACTGAAAGATATCGTAAACAACAGAAAAAAGTGCTAGCGAAAAGAAGAGTCACAAGACCCTTCTAATGTGGGATTGAGAAGATAAATTCTCTAATAATCAATGGATCATAAATAAGGTAAAAAAAAGTTATGCTTAACCATCTGTTTATGTTCTTGCACATCTTATGTGCAATTCTGCACTCACAAAGAATATGGAAGAAAGACTCAGATAAAGATCTATAAATTATTCAAAGCTATATGTTTTTTAAAGTGAAACTCATTAGTTAGTAGCTACTTTTTCGCAATTAAGCACTCCAAATTCATTGGGGTGGTTCAAGCTAAATCTTTGAATAAAGCTTGACGGAATAATCTTTTTGGGAGGTGAAAGATTAAGTAGAAACTATAAGGCAATAAAGTCATGCAACTAAATTGTCTTCTCTCCACACCTAATTCTGACCTTTCAGACAATAAAATATGGTTAACCTTAGAAAATGTTTAGATTTTTTTTAATTTAATTTTAATATACTGATAATATAAAATATATTTTATATGATTATTTAATTATATTCATAAATTTAGATAAATTTTAAATAATAAATTTAAAAATAAAATATTTTAGTTGATGTAGCAATATCTACTTACTTATTTGTGCAAAATTTTCTTACATAAAAATGTACGAAATGTTTTTTTAATAAATATGGTACAAGTATATAAAAAACATTAATCATTTATTTTTATTCATAAATTTTTTGTTAAGCACTTTTACGGTAGGAGTTACAATAGATACATTGCAATAATTTTTTCTATTCATAATTTTTAATTAGTAAAGTTAGAGTGGTAAGAAAGCCGAAGTTTTTTGCCTTAACCAATATTATCATATTATAAGAAAAGAATATATAAAAATATACATAAAAAAAACTATACAATAGATAAAATTATTCATTAATAATTTAATATTACCCATCAAAGCAACAGAGTTTACCTTCGTGTGTATATTTGAATTCTTAAATTATTAGTGAATAATTGTGTCCATTATATAATTTTTTAATAATATTATATAGTCAATAAATATTATCAATATGAGTTAGTATTTAATTATTAATCATTTATATTTATTTTTATAAAAATTTACATATAAAAATATATAATTTATATTTATAATTATTAAAATTTATACACATAAATTAATAAAATTTATCTATTAAAAATAATTTAATATTTATACTGATTAAAATTATTAAAAATTGTTGGTTTTTAAAAGTTTCTAATAAATTTTAATGTAAATTTTTATTTATTATTCTTATTCTATATTTTAGAATATGAGAAACCATAGAAAATGTAAATCCTATTATATATTACAATATTCGTCATTTATTTCTTCAACATTTTTTATCTGGTGGATTGTTAAGTTTTTTTGTTCTTGTAATTAAAAGTTTAATATAATACAACATTTTCTTTATTCTAAAAAGTAAAAAATAAACAAAATAAAAGTTAATATCGTATGTATATATTATATAGATAGATTATAATAATAACGCATGTATATATAAATATTTTTACTATATATATATATATATATATATATATATATATATATATATATATAAATTATATGTATAATAAAAAAAATTGGGTATTGAATTCACAACCTCCTTTTTGTAAAATTTCAAATTAACAACTAAGCAAATCATTTAAACTATTAATTTAGGAATAAATCTCTACAACCAAGCAAAATACTTAACTAAATCCAACCAAGTTATTATAACAGTTTTCATATCACGTGCTTCTTTTCTTCTTCTTCTCCTTCTTCTTTGCGATACGCTCCTCCTCTTCCTCCTCTCCCCTTCTCCTCTTCCTCCTTCTTTTTCGCATTCCTCCTCCTATTGATGTTGCTACTTCTTCTTCTCCTCCTCTTCATTCTCCCTTTTTTTTCTTTATCTTTCTCTTTTGTTATCGTCGTTGTCACCACTACCACCACACACTACAACAAATATGGATTTTCGCAACGGTCGAAAATTGTTGCCATAGATAAAAAAACTGTTCCTAAAACCTTAAGCAACGGTTTGGCAATAGTTTTTGACCTGTGGTATATGCGGCCGTTGCCAATACTCAAAGGCAACGGTTTTTTACCTAAGACAACGACAACCAAAAAAACCGTTGCTACAGTGACTGGCATAGGCAACGGTTTTGACAACCATTTTTAAACAACGGTTTTGCACCGTTACTAGATAGACAACGGTTTAAAATCATTTTCTTTTGTGACAAAAAGGTTTAAAACCATAACTAGATAGGTGATGATTGGATTTTTGACGGTTTAGAATTTCACAAATAAAATCTCGTTGTAAAGTATAGTTTCTAAACCAATAATAATCTTTTCATACAAAAAGTTGTTTGTCACTAGTACAAACCCCCTAAATTTATAAACCGAAGTATTGGAACCTCGGGTCGTTCTCCCTAGGAATTACAATAAAGTGTCTTGTTATTGGTTGTGAGTTATTTTGGGGTTTTTGAGATTTTAGACAAGAAATATAAATGGCAAAGAAAATAAACTAACAACTAACAAAGCTCTTGGCAAGATATGAGAACTAGAAGTCCTATCCTAGTTATCCTCCTCAATTGTGATAACAAATTGTCCATTACTCCCACTTAATTAACCTCTAACCATGAAGGAAAGTCAAGTGGATGAATCAATTTGATTCCTCATGTCCTAATCAACTCCTAAAGGAAAGACTAGCTTTAGAGGCATTCAAATCAATTAGCAACTTCTAATTATCAATCAACAAAGGAATTAGATAACTCAAGAGTCACTAATTACTCAACCAAGGCCAATAGGAACAAAATCTATACTAAAATTCAACCAAGAATTTCATCAAACACTTGGAAGGTACAAAAGAAAAGCAAAGCAAGTTGATAACAAGAATAGAATCGAACAACAATTATTGCAAGGAATTAACAACATCAATCAAAAGAAACACAATTATTATGAGTTATCTCTAATTGAATTGAAAGATAATGGAAGGAACAAAAGTAGATCTACAACAAAACACAAGAACAACATAAAAGAGATTACAACAAAAGAATGGAAGGAGGATGAATGTAACTACAAGGAATTGAGAAGATAGAAGTAGAAGAAGATGAATTAAAATCTAGATCTAAGAACTAAACCTAATCCTAATCTTAATCCTAGAGAGAAGTCAGAGCTTCTCTCTCTAAAACTAACTCTAAACTAATCCTAATGAGTGTGAATGATTGGAATCCCCCTTTGCTCTTTAATCCTTGGCTTTAAATAGCATCTTTGGCGCCAAAGTTGGTTGGGATTGGGCCCCACAACCCTTCTAAATTTGCTGGCCACGTTTTTATTAAAAAATCATAAACCATCACCGACGCGTACGCGCACAGCACGCGTACGTGTCCATGGGGTGATTCGCAAGGTGCGCATAAGCGCCAGGTGCGCACGCGCGTCCATGGGCGAGTTCAACTTCTTTGACTTTTCATGATTTCTTCATTTTACATGCTTTCCTCTTCACTCCTTTGAACCATTCCTAGCCTTCTCAATCTAAAATCACTAACAAACACATCAAGGCATCTAGTGGAATCAAAGAGAGATTAAAATCATCAAGTTAAAGGCCTAAAAAGCATATTTTCATATATAAGCACAAATAATGAGACAATCACAAAATCATGCTAATTCATTGAATAAATGTGGGTAAAAGGTGTTAAAATCTCCTAAAATCAATACAAGATAAACCCTACAAATGGGGTTTATCAACCTCCCCACACTTAAACCAAGCATGTCCTCATGCTTAAACCAAGAATGAAGTAAAGGTATGGCCTTTATTCAATGGAACTAAACTATGTGTCACCTATATAAATGCAACTATCTAAATGAATGCAATTGCTTGGTCAAAATAAATCAATTCCCAAGAAGCATATATGCACAAGGGCAAAAGGTATTAACAACCATGCCAAACCACAATTGAATTGAGCTATTAAATATTTTTACAAACTTGCATGAAAATTGACATTTATGGGTGGAAACATGTAATTGAGCAATCGAACCCTCACCGGTAGTGTTTGCACTCTATTCGCTCAAGTGTTTAGGGTTGATTCTCTCAATTCTCTCCTAATTATGCTTTCTAAGATTTATTTTTCTTCTAACAATCGACATATATTTCATGCATGCATACAAGTATCATGAGGTCTTTTCTTTGGTTGTAATGGGACTAGGGTCAAGGTAGGATGCATATATGGTCAAGTGAGCTTGAAATTTGAATCTTTGATAAACTTAAACTTCCCACCTAACCTATGACATCCTATACAATTAAGTACTAACCTAACTACCCATTTTTTGCTTTTTCACATACTCATGTATCCCCTTTCGTTTCACAACACTTATGCATCGATTTTATTGAGCTACACTTTGCTTTGGGGCATTTTGTCCCACTTTTATTTCTTTCTTTTTTTTTTCCTTTTCTTTTCCATATTTTTTTCTTTTTTCTTTTTTTTTTCTTTTGTTTTTCTCTTTTTTTTCTTTCTATATACAAGAGCATCAATACATAAGGTTTTACATTTGATCAATACATGAGTATACACTCAATTCCCAATATTTTCAATAACAATACAAAACTACCATTTTATTCCCCCAATGTCCCAAGATTCCCACACTTGAATGATACTCACACACACTAGCCTAAGCTAATCAAAGATCCAAATTAAGGACATTTATTGTTTTTCGCTTTAAGGCTTGTAATGTGCTAAATTAAAGAACAAGTGGGTTAAGCGTAGGCTCAAATTTGCTAACAATGGAAGATAAAAGGTCAGATTTTTTGGGTAAGTGAGCTAAATAAAATGATGGTCTCAATCATATAAATGCATGAATACAAGGAATAATGGACATAAAGAATCAAACAATTCAAAGATTACAATCATAGAAAGAGAATAACGCACACAAGAAGGAAAATAAGTGGTTATAAGATGTAACCACACCATTAGGCTCAAATCTCACTTGCTTGTATTCTTAGCTCAAAACATGATTCACAATATATATAATTTAAGCAAGTTCTATGAAAGTTTTCACTCAAATCAATTGAGGTGCACTATAGATAGAAATCCTTGAAAAATTTTATTATTTTGACTAAGCTTATTGTGTATACATATGCAAAAATAAGAAAATGCAAGTAAAAATCATAAAATCCTAGAATGAAATGCAAAAGTGTTGGGATTAGAAATTTGTCACCCAAAATCGCCGACCGGTCGGACGACCTCCCCACACTTAAAAGTTTGCACCGTCCTCGGTGTATCCAAAGATGAGCAAGGGGGTACGGCGAATCTCCGGATTGCTGCGTGTTCTTAGTCTTGCTTCCGTTATTGTTTGTGGTGCATCCATCATGAAAAGCAAAAATATAACACCATAAGATGAGACAATACAAAAGCAAGGAAGCATACATTGTTGGAATGAGGTAAATCACTAGAATAGAGTGAGTGAATTAAGGTGACATTTATGACAATAAGGTGTGTGAATCTAAATTACGCGGTTTAGAAATACATTAGTATAAAGAGCTATGTCACAAAAGAAGCATGCACTTCACTCATTCTAGTGTACTTGAGATGCTTTAGGTAGGCTTGTAAGGTAAGACAAGCATTAAAGAAGCATGAAAGCATTCAGGTCAAACACATATGGATGCATATAGTCATAACACAAGGCATTAAGGTAAATGCACAACATCATCCATCAAGAGGTTGTCTAATCACAGAATAAGGCTCAAATCACATAGTGGCCAAATCATGTAATTCAAGAAGAGTTACAAGCTCGAAGCCAATTCTCATCACTTGGCATTCTTAAAAGGTAAGCATGAAGAACTCAAAACCAAGTAGCAAAATATAACCTCAATCATAGAATCTAATAAAGTTTATAAACATTCATGCTAAAATAGCATTTAGGCAATAAGGGGCAGCAATGTATAGTAAACAAAGTCAATAATCCAACACTTATAATGAAAAGAAAGAAAATAAAATGAAAACTGAACTAAAACTAACTAATTAACTAACCAACTAACTAATTAACTAACTAAAATAAATGGTTATCAATGGAATTTGGAAGTGTTGGATGAGATGTAGAAGAAGGGAAGAAGAAAGGAGAAGGAAAGAAATGGAAAGAGGAGAAGAAAAAAATGGAGTGAAGAAGGACATCCGCACGTACGTGCACACGGCGTGCGCGGATGGTGGTGTAATGGACGCGACGCGTACGCGCACCTGGCGCGTCCGCGTCGATGGCTTATTTCAAGAGTGGCGCGTGCACGCCAGGTGCGCGTACGCGCAAATGGTTTTGTGCCAAAGGCACAATGTTGGCGCAGCGTAGGCACAACTCTCGGGTCAATGTATGGAAGGTGGAACTTCTCAATCCACGCATACGCGCCATGTACACGTGCGCATGGATGGTCGAAAACGCTTGATGTACGCGTACGCGCACTGTGCTCTGTTTTTCAAAAAAAAATTTCTATGTTTTTACACCAATCCAAGCATTCCAAACCTCCAAACAGCTACCAAAACACCTTAAAACCTTATTTAACATATTATACTACCAAATATACTCAACAAACCAATCAAAACATGAAATTAAACTACTTTTACCAATATGTACAAAAAAAAAGAAAATGAAAAGAAGTTACCATGGTGGGTTGTCTCCTACCTAGTACTTTTCTTTATTCTCCTTAAGTTGGACTCATGTGGAGCTCCTCTCAAGGTGGCTTGTGCTTGAATTCATCTTGGAACTCCCACCAATGCTTGGTTCTCCATTGTGCCCCAAGATTTCTTATGGATTGAGCCAAGTGTTGATGGAGTTCTTCACAAGTTTGGGGCTCCCAAAGTTGGTCCTCTTCTTGTAATCTGGGATCCCACACTTTGTTTTCACACCCGTCTTGAGGTTGATCATCATTATTAGTCCATCCGGGTGGTGAACAAGAAGAATTCTCTATGAAGTGCCCAACAATCCTCCTAGACCCATCTATTTGAGCACTATTCCTACCTTTGTATTCAACTCTTGAAGTATCAATCAAAATGAGCCTTGATTTGCAACGCCAACCACGAAACATCTTTCGCTTACACTTCATCCCACAAAGCATCCTAAGTTGACCCTCCGTTTCAAGTAAGCCATACTCAAGTGGGACAATAAAGCTAATAGAAATGAATTTTACCCACTCAAGTGAAGGAGTAGATGCAACCTAGGCAAAGATGCTTCCAAAGATCTTGACAAAGCATAACCAACCCCCGTTCTTCTATTTCTAGGGACTTCTACCTCTTTATAAGATCTCTTAATCTCAATCCTTTGTTCAACAATTTTATCTAAACCTTTTCCCTTACTCAAATCATAATAGGGAGGGTGAGAAAAATTTACCTCCTCAACACTTTCAAATCCAATAGGAGAAGGTTCTTCATGCTCAAAGGATTCTTCACCACTAAGACTTGATGCTTGATCTTCATCACCAAGGGAACTCAATTCTTGCTCTATCCCATCCAAGTCTTCATATGGAATATGCCTTGGAAGGTGTGCACTTTCCTTCCTAGCATCAATTTCAATCATCTTGGAGGGGTTTTCTTCAACTCTATGTTCCCATGGAGGCTCCGCATCTCCTAAGTCTTCTACCACTTCTTCCTTGTCTTCAACAATTAAAGCTTCCTCCAATTGTTCCAATACAAAGAAACTTCCCTCATTTCCCACCGGAGTTTCCAATCTCTCCTTCATGCTATGTTCTTCATTTGATTCTCCACATGTAGCCATGGGAGTTCCTTGAGTGTTAAAGCATTGGGAGGCTAATTGATTTGTTACCGCATCCAAGGCAGCCATGAAATTTTGCACATCTCTTTTCATCTCTTCTTGCCCTTGAACAAGAACACCAAGGATTTCATCCATTAGAGATTGGGGTGGGTGGAATGATTCATCATTTTGGGGGAAGGGTTCATAATAGGCATAATAGGAAGGTGGTTCTTCTTGGTAGAGTTGTGGTGGTTCAATATTTTCCACTCTTTCCACTTGTTGCAC
The DNA here is from genome assembly GCF_003086295.3 of Arachis hypogaea. Lineage (NCBI taxonomy): Eukaryota > Viridiplantae > Streptophyta > Magnoliopsida > Fabales > Fabaceae > Arachis > Arachis hypogaea. Next base: position 39,019,326 of record NC_092040.1, read on the forward strand.
AACGCACTCCATGGTTGCTTGAAATTGATCCAATGCTTCCTTGAGATGATCCCTTGACTCTTGTTCCTCTTGGATATCATGAGTATGATCATAGGGCTCTTGGATTGAAGGACATGAGTATTCTTCCATGGGAGCTTGTGGTGGAAAGTAGTATTCATCTTGTGGTTGGAAATTTTCATATATTGGAGGTGGTCCATCTTGGTAATAATATGGAAGGGGTGGCTCTTGAAAATGTTGATGTTGGAGTGATGGTGGCTCTATGTGTGGTTCATATGGCTCATATGGTTGTTGGTAGGATGGATATGAATTAGGGTCATATGAAGGTGGTTGGTGAAAAGAGGCTTGTGAGTATGGTTGAGGGTTATGTTGAGGGTATGGATCATAGGTATATGGTGGTGGTTCTTGAAAGTCACAAGTGGATTCACCATAGCCATTGGATTGGTATGCATCATAGAATGGCTCTTCTTCATAGTGCATTGGTGGAGGTTGTTGCCAAGAAGATTGATCATATGCATATGGCTCCTCCCACCTTTGATTGTCCCATCCTTGATACACATTCTCATTGAAGTTCTCATCACCTACAACATAGTTGTAATCACACTCATAGCCAAAGTGAGAATTCATGGTAGCAA